>NW_028280900.1:1952500-2192500 GCF_059751285.1 Brachycentrus maculatus | reverse complement strand
TGAGTCTCGTACACTAACTGTAGAGTAGAGAGGAGAGCGGGAGAAGGGCGCGCTCCGTAAGCAGACCGCGCCACGTAGAGGTGCTCCTCGTGGCAGACTCCAGCATGACGGACTTCCACCAGAAAGGCAACGTGGAGACATATCTCCTCACCATCATGAACATGGTGAGTCTCGTACACTAACTGTAGAGTAGAGAGGAGAGCGGGAGAAGGGCGCGCTCCGTAAGCAGACCGCGCCACGTAGAGGTGCTCCTCGTGGCAGACTCCAGCATGACGGACTTCCACCAGAAAGGCAACGTGGAGACATATCTCCTCACCATCATGAACATGGTGAGTCTCGTACACTAACTGTAGAGTAGAGAGGAGAGCGGGAGAAGGGCGCGCTCCGTAAGCAGACCGCGCCACGTAGAGGTGCTCCTCGTGGCAGACTCCAGCATGACGGACTTCCACCAGAAAGGCAACGTGGAGACATATCTCCTCACCATCATGAACATGGTGAGTCTCGTACACTAACTGTAGAGTAGAGAGGAGAGCGGGAGAAGGGCGCGCTCCGTAAGCAGACCGCGCCACGTAGAGGTGCTCCTCGTGGCAGACTCCAGCATGACGGACTTCCACCAGAAAGGCAACGTGGAGACATATCTCCTCACCATCATGAACATGGTGAGTCTCGTACACTAACTGTAGAGTAGAGAGGAGAGCGGGAGAAGGGCGCGCTCCGTAAGCAGACCGCGCCACGTAGAGGTGCTCCTCGTGGCAGACTCCAGCATGACGGACTTCCACCAGAAAGGCAACGTGGAGACATATCTCCTCACCATCATGAACATGGTGAGTCTCGTACACTAACTGTAGAGTAGAGAGGAGAGCGGGAGAAGGGCGCGCTCCGTAAGCAGACCGCGCCACGTAGAGGTGCTCCTCGTGGCAGACTCCAGCATGACGGACTTCCACCAGAAAGGCAACGTGGAGACATATCTCCTCACCATCATGAACATGGTGAGTCTCGTACACTAACTGTAGAGTAGAGAGGAGAGCGGGAGAAGGGCGCGTTACGTGGAGGTAGGTTGTTTGTTTTTTTAACCCTTTGGGCTCCAAGTTTTTTTCATAGAAGTTCCCACCAACTCCGAGCTATTTTTAATGTATTTCAATAATGTATTTTAATATATGATAACTTTTTATATCTGGGTTCGCCTGCTGTCGCGCGCGACTCAATTGTTGCCCACATTCCCGATGACAAAGGAATGGTCAGATAATAAGACAGTGTTTCTAGGGTATTCATTTGATTCTTACATTTAAATAAATAGCAAAATCCTATTTGAAGTTCATAAAAAATGTATGATAAAAAAATGGCTACACGTAGTGGACAAAGGAGTTGGTGGGAAAAACCCGATGGCCACAACTTGTGTACATAGGAGCTGTAAGGGTTAAGAGATATCTCAATAGACTTTGTAATTTAAAAGTTCAAAACTTTTATATACGAGTATATTCCACGTGCCAAAGAATGTTTTATATGCGAGTTTGCAGGACAGGCAGAATGGTGATGTTACATCGTGTAAATACAATCACTTAAACCAGCCAATTAAATTCCCTTAGCCCTCTATATATCTAAATATATATATATATATATATATATATATATATATATATATATATATATATATATATATATATATATATATATATATATATATATATATATATATATTTATATATATATATAAATATATATATATATATATATATATATATATATATATATATATATATATATATATATATATAAATATATATGTATGTATATATATATATATATACATATATATATATATATATATATATATATATATATATATATATATATATATATATATATATATATATATATATATATATATATATATATATATATTTCATTTTAGGATTCCCTCAAAATATTGCTTATAATAAAAAACGTGAATGAAAATAACAAAAAAACAATTTTGAAAGAAAAGTATGTATTATGTAGACATGTAAGTTTGTAGATCTATATTTTGTAGGTTTGTAGAATGAGCGACACTAGTTAGTAAAACAATACTAAATATTGTGTGACTTATTGAGACAATACGTTTTTTTATTTTCGATTGTGTGAGTGCGTGTGCGTGTGTGTGTGTACATATAAAACATTTCTATTCTGTCCGTTTATTGCGTGCAGTTGTAGGTGTATTAGTAATTTATTAATAGGCGTTATATTTTCGTTATACCGGTATCTTGCTGTCCTAATATAAATATACGCTAGCGTTAGAACATCCGAAGAAAATCCGAAGAAAAATAACATCTAGGAGTTTTTTTAAATCACACGATGTCAAGGTGGTTCACTACTTGGAAGGTTAGTGGTAAAAATATTTTATTTTAATTCAACCGTAAAAATAATGCATTAGCAGATTTAGAGATTTTATCCTTAAATACAAAACCATTTTCGCTGAAATACAGAATTTATAAATACAAACGAAATATGAAACAATTAATATTTCGTAGTGGTACATGAGAAATTGACCAACTAACATTACATAAAATGTTCAGGAGGGCTTTTGTCATCAATGCAGTTAGGAATTTTTAACAGATCAATATATTATACTTCAAAGTTTAAAATCACTTTGGGATTTTTTCAAGGTCAACATAAAGCTAATAAGATGTCAAATAGTCAATAATCACGTTTTAAAAAATGTACTTTATCATTTTCTCCTGTATGAGGACGATATACTATATGTTAATGCCCTGTGCATATACCCTACACAAATATATTTATATATATATATATATATATATATATATATATATATATATATATATATATATATATATATATATATATATATATATATATATATATCGGAAACAGTTCTTTAATCTGTAATTTGTTACACTATCCTGAGTAGGTACTGCGAATCTCATTCAATAAGCTCACGGAAAATGTTCTACGCAGGTCTCCACGCTGTACCTGGACCCCACCATCGGGAACTACATAAACATAGTGGTGGTGAAGATCATCTTGCTAGAGGAGGAGGGCGACTTGAACATCACGACCAACGCGGACACGACTCTGGCCAACTTTTGTCGCTGGCAGCGCGACCTGAACCCGGACGAGGACGACCACCCCAACCACCACGACGTGGCCATCCTCATCACCAGGAGGGACATCTGTGCGAGGCAGAATGTCCCTTGTAGGTATGGCCTTATCTACTCTACCCGCTTCCCGCTAACAATCCCGCGCTAACTAAACTGCAGGGGGTCGTGCCTTGTCCAATAATGCCGACAAACAAAGGCTAAAACAGATCGGTAGAGCTCTATTTTAGGCTTTTTTCTCTAAAAATCTCGTTTGGTGGAATCTTAATACAAAAATTTGGTAGAATTTTACCCAAGCTCTGATGTTATAGCGCGAGCCCTTATAAGTCGCGCAGTCCTACGATTGGCGAAATTATATGTGCCTAGCTTACTATCAGACTGAATAACCTAAGCTGACAAAGATTCACTAGCTTTCTACCGATTTTACATTTATCTATTTATCATAATAAATAAACTTCCGCCTTTTTCTCACACTCGTGAAAGTATATATTATTATTTATTTCATACAGGTATTTGGTTATCTTGTCTGTATATTCATCGATGTTAGGTATTCTCGATATAAATTTATTTTTATTCTGGGTTCACTTTTCGCATACGCTATTTTTTGTCATTTTCTCTCTTACTATCGTCACGATATATAGCATTTCTACTTACTTCTTAGAAGTTGTTGTCATTCTTAGTTACATTTCTTAGGTTACAAATACTGGAGGAATTTAAGGACGCGTTGTTACGGATAGCGTTACTTGTACGTCGTATGGGAGAGCATCGCGTTCTCCGCGGTAAGGGGGAGCCGCGGAGTGACTGCACTGGCACTGGCACTGTACAGCGCGGTAGTGTGCGCACTGTACAGCGATGCATTGTCCTCGCGTCCCTGACCTCTACATTCTAGTTCTGAAACATAGCACTAAAGCTCTGAGCTCGTGGGATTCCAAAAACCATTTTAATGGCACTTAAATATCGCTTAACTGCTACTGATAGTATCTCTCCACCTGCGCTCCGGGGAGGACTACTAGTGTAGACTAGACACCAGACACACAATAGTAGGAAGTTCTTATTATCCTTCTTATCTCGCAGATGTTTCCACTATTCTGCTCCATAGCAATTAAAATATGTTATTAGCGCAATAAACTAAATGTAGGTAAGCATGTTTATATTGCGCTCGGTTGGCCATACATAATTACAATTCAATTCAAAGTAACAAAACGTGTAACTGATAATGCAAGTTTCGTAACCTAGTAGTGAGCAAAATCCTTTTTTTAACTCTACCTTCGGAGAGCTCGGCAATAAATAATACACGCAAGACTTTTTCTGACATTACGAAGAACAAATACATAACTTTAATTTTGAAAAAAAAAATAATGCAATTAAATAAGTATGTACAATGATTTTTTTAGTGAACATGTAGTTTTTTACTAAAATTGTAATTCTAGAAGTTCACCATATAGTATAAACTATATTTACATCACAAATTTTTGAACAAGTATTTGGACACTCAAAATGTAGTAAATAAACTAACTGGTAAATTTTTATAATTTTCTTAGGTTATGTTAAAATAAAATTGAAAATGATGTTCTCGAGCGTTTGTCAAGTAAACAATAAGGTTTTTCAAAAATCACGGATAACGTTTAAAATGTATTCAATGAATAAAGCGAATTTTTATGACTCGAATAATTATGTTTTAATTTATAATTATCGGTTTTAAAACCGATCGTATTTAAAACGCCTTGCCATTGAATTATCGTCATAAGTATCTACGCTCCCCCTTCCCCAGCACCTAGCACCCTCCCCGTGGCGAACGAATCTTCCACATACTCGTATGAGGGTCGGTACCAGTCCGTTCACTCAATCTTTACATCCCTAGATAACACTCCTCCCAAATACACGTAATCATCTACCATTTCTTTTTTTACCACTATTTTATACCCAGATCTACATTCACCTTTTAAATAACTTTTATTTATTATTTTTCAACATTTCACCAACAAATCACCTTCCTTGCACACGTACATCTTTGTCACCAGCGCCTGCAGGTCTTCTTTAGTATCTGCAAGAAGTACTGCAACTCCAATATTTAAGCATTTCAAATCATTCACGCTTCTATCAATGTATTATACACTGCCAATGTATACAATGTATAACAGCCGTGGCGTCATCACACATCCCCGCTTTGCACCTTTAGAGATGAAAAAAAAACAATTATACTAACGCACTCGGTGATATTCTCGTAAAAGGCTGCAACACCTCGAATATGTTTTCTACTTACTCTGTACTCATAATCTGTACTCTTACTCTATACCTTTTCTTTTCGTATTCTAAGTTTCATTTTATCATCTCGATCATACGCCTTTTGTAAATCCACAAATGTACAAGGAAGGTCTTTGATTTTTCGCCCAAGACTATTCCATCATATTTCTCAAATAAAAAATTACATTCATCTTCTCCCATTCATAAATCCGTGAATTGTATTTACGTTTGAGAGGAACATCCCATACTATTGTTATGGCTGGTAACCTTCGTACAAGTATTTTTCCAAACATCTTAACCGAGAGCAATGTACAGGCTCACAGCTTTGTAGCTTCCCCTAGAATCTTATCCTTTGTAGAAAGGCACTATAACTGCCGTCCTCCGGTGTCGGGAATATGAGTCTCCTCTACTCGGGTTAGAGTCTGTGCATCATCGCGCATCGGAGAACTATTAGTATTTCTTCACCGGTGTTGATATATTCTAAGGCAACATTGTCCTTATTTTTTTTAATGCAAAGTGGTATTTTTCATAATTTCCATACTTTCTCTTTTTTTTAAATGTATCCCTGCCACTAATGTTAAAAGTCGTATGAATTCCATACACCCGATCAAAATACTCCTTATATCGCTCGTTTATTTCTTTCTCGTTCGTCACCATTTTTTGCTTTTTCGCTGCCATAGCTTTCATACATTGGGCTCATTGGGCCTTGGGGAGTTTTTGACTTCTTTCCAGATTTTGTATTTTCATATAACATACTTTTGTCGTATCATCTCTTTGACCGAGTCATACTATTTCCTAATGAACAAGATAAAATCCTATTCTTCGTATCTTTATTTAGTGCCACGTACTCGTATATTGATATGCATAGTGTTCTAAAATAACTAACCGAGTAAAAAATATTTATATTTTATTTGCATACTATCCTCGTCTTTACAAAAAACATATCGTTAATAATAATAATTATTAACGATATTCTTAATTTAATTAAGTTAATAAACTAAAATTATTATTTTTCTTTCGTATACGAAATATTTCGTATATGATATATCATTTGTGGTTGAATTGTAAACTAGCTCATAATATTACTTTATCGTCTTATAAACTCATTGCATTATATGCCAACATCAACCTTTTCTAACCCTTGTCCATGGTGCATAGGGCACTGCATCGTATAAAGCAGTGGTATCTTGATCGTTAAATACATGAACGATAAGTGATCAGCCTTGCGCTTTAGGTACCAGTCCAGGGTGATAGTAAATAAATATTAGACTGAAAATTCACTAATATTTATTTTGACCTTTTTGGGAATCAAACCCGGGACCTCCAGCATGGTGGTAGCCTAGCGCGCTAACTACTACACTATGAGTATAAGTACCATGATATTTCATGTATTTTTTTAAACGCCCTGTAAAGTTGTTACAAAGTCGTAGCTTGAATCGATGTTTTAGTTTATTTCAACTCCTAGATGATTTTATTATGCATAGAAGTTTGCAAAGTATTGCAGAAATACTCGTATATTATGTAAAGTTGAACGTTACATTATTTACATGTCAATACCACCGAGCCACTAGGTACCACTAGGACTAGGGACACATATATAGGGGATCTCGATGGGAAGAAAGTGGAGATATACGATAGAAGTAATTATTAAAATTGATGGCAGATAACTTATAGATACTCTGTTAAAAAACATAAATGGTTGGCGCGAAGACCGTTAATAAGTGACGTTATGAGTTATGACTGCGATATGAAATCTAGCCTTATTTTCACTATAAAATAGGGCCTGCATGTTGCGTTCGGTCGTGTCCACTACATATAGTTGAATGGAAGGAGTTCTGGTCCAGAAAGCGGGGCGGGAGAGAGAAATGTCATTGTATTGTAAACTTTATTTTATGCAAGACGTATTCTACTCTTGCGGCATAAGATAAGAGCGCTAATCATATGCAATCCGCGCTTTTTCTTGACCGAGAAATCTTTTTGCTCCTTGGCTATAGCCGAGTTTAATTATGCTAATAAAAAGAATAAATTATTGGCAATTAAGTTTGTAAAATGTTTGTTTATCGCCTCGTTCATTAGTTCTTAGTAAAATAAATAAAAAGTAGCGAATAAAAATTTGTATTTAGTTTGGTTTTACAAAATCTATTTACTTCGTACGGGTAAGTTTTTTTTATCAAGTATAAACCTATATATAATGCCTCTATTATTGATTTATTTATATTCAATAAATACATACATTCGGGAATTCGATCACTCGTCACTAAATCGGCATGTCCTGTAATTCCAAACCTATTCTATAATGCGTCTATTTCTACTAAATGATTTATCATCCCTTCGGTCGCGGTCATGACTTTCTCGATCACTTTTCCGTAGTATAATTGGTGATCATTTAAATACTGCATCTATCCAATGCGGTGCCCTTTGCACCATCTGCGTCGGGATAAGGCACAAAGAGATAAACTGTACATATATACATACCATGCGTTCAAAAAGTATCCTTTCCCATTTTTTTCATAAAAACTACAATAGCGCGGAAGATACTATTCATGGGCAATACCAGGTTGTCACCACGGATGATGATTATTCTTCCTTTCTCTTCAAATAGTTTCTAAGGGCAAAAAAGAATTACGCGTATTCACGAAGACACCATCTTTTCTGGGTACCTAGAACATCTCCTGACATATATCAGTTGAGTACCTCTGAAAAAAAAATCGGACGCTTTTTGAACAGAGGTTATTCAATATGTACCAACCCATTTGTGTGCGTTCAGATTCGTACAAATATAAAGTTTAATGTTATTCATATCCTGTGCGCGAGGACGAACATAACATTAAAAGATGTAGGAAGTGTAGCCTTACCTTAAATGCGTTTCTTTATTTACGATTTTCTTACGAGGTCCTAAATTTCGTAGATCTAATCAATAATTATTATATGTTTCGGCTATAATCGCATATATTAATTGTATCGCGAACTGCGCTGACTCCATCAAATTAGTATTGTCTATTGACTTATAATGATGTCAGTACTGAAAGTGCAGACCTTCACTTCCTGTATGGAAACAGTGATCCGCTTCTAAATCTCATTATTATAAAAAAGTCGACCTTTAACAGGTAAATAAATAATATGATACATTAAATGGGCAATATAATGTGAATGGAAAATAGCGAAAATAATTCTCACTCAAAACCAAAAAAAAAATAATTCAAACCAAACGTTATATTAAAACTAAGACTCTAATCTTGCAATTCGATAAACGTACGTTAAACAAATGTTTTTATTATTAATCCATCTAGAAATAAATATTCCAATTAGTTTTATTGACTTAATACATTCAAGATAAATCATGTTAAAGGTTAGGTGTTTTACTCCAATTTATTACGATTAAATTATTTTATATGTAGCTCCTTCCTATCTAAGAAACTGACTAATTCAATTCGGATGAATTGTTTCATTAGACGAAATATTGTTTGTGCTGACACACGAGTATGTACAATACATAGAAGTAGACTCGCTTATCAGTTTTTGTTATGTACGATTAATTGCACGTATATTTTTATCTTAATTTCAGCCGAAAGTTGTCGACGCACTATAAAAACACAAATCGCCTTTCTTGTAGTATAAAATTGCAAATACAGAATTCCGATTATTGGAGAACGCGAGAAAGTGTATCCCGAGCCCGAGTACACCTAGGCACGTAGAATATTCTCAGCACACGGTGCGGACTGCACTCTCCTCCATCGGCTGTCGGCTGTCGGCTGTCACTCACCGGTCACCGCGCACCGGTGCCTGCGCTTCTTGACAGTTTGCCGTAATGGTAAATAGGTGAACCGCATACTTTTCTGGTTTTCCATTCGCGACAGTTTCCTGGTCGGCGATCCGTCTGGCGAATATGTTTTACCTGTATACGAAGATAACGACCAACTTTAGAGCACTCATGGCCCTAGCAAAATAGCTCTCGAGAGACTTGAAGATTTCATTTTATGACCGAATCAATCCCAATATTACTACCGATGTAAGTGATTACATTGTGCATCTGCATTAGTACGCGAACGGCGATATTGGCTACAGACTCGGAGTCATTAGAGATGCAGAAGCGTAGATCTACACCGTTCGGTAGAAAAAGAAGAGTAACAGATGTCGATGTGGAGAGTAGTAGAGATTCTCGGCTGTTTGATTCAGAACCTATTCGTAAAGCTCGACCTGGTATAACTGAGAATGCTCAGTGAAGCCGAACAATTTAAATGGAATACAGCTATGTTACAATAAAATATTAAGACTTTATTTTGTACGTGATGTGATTAAAATATTTGTCCGAGTGATTTTATCGCCGAGTATCTGTAAACTTTGATGTGCATAAATTTGGAGATATATAATATAGTCACAAAGTTATGGATTTTGAAGTGATCAAAATCCTCTTTTAAGATTTTGGACAATAAAGGGATTTTTTTAGATGGCATGTGTAAATTTTTAAATTACACATCGTGTTTCAGATTTTATTATAAATAATACACTTAGCTTAATCTTTGTGATATTACTTTTTATTACGAAAATACCAATCATCATATTTTAAAAAAAATATTAAAAAATAATAAAGTTATTTTACAAAATTTATTTAAATAAATAAAAAATAACAAAAAATATGAGAATTCTATTTCATATCGTTCCATGAGAAGAAAATTGGTCGTAATATTATAATATTTACATAATAATTATTCTCAACGCGCGATAAAATATTAATAAAAATCAATTTAATTTTTTTATTGATATATTGTTGTCTTTCAACAATATATCAATAAAAAAAATTAATTGATTTTTTCATAAATATAGTTTTACATACATTACAAATAAAATATTTTCATTAATTAAATGATTTATGAATGAAAATTAATTAATGAAAAGAAATAAATTTATTCCTCGGTATGCCACGCCCATATTAAAACGAAGACAAAAAAACCTTGATTAAATAATTTTATGCAATGAAAAACACATGAATGAATGATGAAGACGTCACATCAACCGGAACTATTAGGAAATTTGTCAACAGTTACGAAATAAATCTTGTATTCAAATACCTATGTTACCTATAATATGTAATACATTATGTTCAATTGAATATTAGTGAAAACTAAATATGAAGCATTCATAAAGATACATCATTATATGTACTTCATATTAAGAGGTATAATAAATTTTTAAAAAAATGAGTTTGCTTGTAGGATTACATTGAAATATTCCTGACTATTCGGACTTAACATTCATTCCCGCTTTGGCATTTGTGTAAAGCTACATTTAATAGCCAGAATTCTCAGGAAAACAATACAATTAACAACATGTAACATGTGTATTTATATACAGCTTATTATTTATGTATTTTATTGCCTCACCGCGGGCAGTGCGGACAACATGAGCTCCTGTTGGACTACTCCTACGTCCAACAAAGAAAGTATAGCCGCAACTAGAGCTAACTGTACCGCTCTCCACACACCACACACCGCACACCGTGCAAAGTACACAGGTGGTGGTGACTGCCGCCATGAGTGACGAATGATGGGTAGTCAACCCGCTTCGGCCATTCCTGCCCGAGTGCAATCTACTCAAACAAAAATACTATATTTTCTGCATCCAATTTCGCTCTAGTTAATAGTTCCAAAACTAGTTGTAAAAATACAGAAATTTAAAAATAACTTTGTTTTTTATGAATTTACCGGTTGCTTTTTTTTTAATCCTTAACATATTATATAATTTACTTTCATATTATAATATGTATAAACATACACGTAGCTATAATTTACGTGTCGGATTGTGTTCCCACGGTTAGAGTCGCGGATGTATATATGTATGGATATATGTATATATATATATATATATATATATATATATATATACATATATATATATATATATATATATATATATAAATATATACACATATATATATATATATATATATATATATATATATATATATATATATATATATATATATATATATATATATTATTTTAATTGATCTAAGGCGAAATTTGTAAAAGTGGAAATATTTGGAATACTAAGGTTATAACACCCCTTAAATAAACGTAGGATTATGGGACACCCTGTTTGTATATGTATATATATAAATATACATATATATATATATATATATATATATATATATATATATATATATATATATATATATATATATATATATACATATATATATGTATATATATATATATATATATATATATATATATATATATATATATATATATATATATATATATATATATATAATGTACTTTATCTAGTTGCAAAAAATACTGGCCATGTTTGTATATATTGTATAACGTTATACCAAGGTTTTCCAATTTATTACTACATTATAAGTACGAATCTCCGCAACTATAAATAAATCACCAATGTTATGTGTATAATCACATAAGTATATGTAATTTAGTACTGAGAGACACAATATAGGTCATAAAGTAAGGAGTTAAACTGAATGTTTATTCACGAGTAACTGCGCCATCATTCATTATATTGTATCGTATACTTTTATAAAAACTCGTTTATATCGAATAAATAAAGTTCACGTTTATTAGCGTTGTAAGTTCTCTGAATAATAATGCATGTTGAAAAACGCGTATACGTAATGCAGTCCCTTAATGGTCAAATCAAATAAATACAATCAGTAAACTATAACCCAACCTTTACATTTTTATCGATTTCCTTGTGCTTTTTAATTTACTACTCAATAACATAATTAAATACTAATATATAATTTTAACAAGCACAAATCAATAAGCGAGGGCTTTTCAAAAAAATTCCCAAAGACATACGTAGATAATTTCATATTTATTTAGAATATTATAATGATACGAGACAAGAAAATATAACGTTTTTATAATAAGGACACTATTTTTTTGTCGTTAATAGTTACGATGGAATAAATAAAATACAAAAAATCAATGTGTTGTTGAAGTGCACGATGCTGTTATATATGCATATGCATTTTAGATATTCTAAATTGTATCTAAATGTATGTAGAAATCTCTATAGTTCGTTCGTTATGTGGGGTGCGGTGTATTCAATGAATTTGTTGACCGGTTCAACTAAAATTCCGTGTTAAAATATACTATCCTCCCGTCTGCCCCGTCTATACTTCTTCTTCTCCTTACCATTTTCAGCACCAAATAGATACATAGGGCACTGCATCGCATCGACACATTGTTATATTGATTGTTTATTAGATGAAGGCAAGGTGATCAGTCTTGCGCTTCAGGTACCAGTCTTGGGTAATAGGGTAATTCAATAAATAATAGAGCGAAAAATCATTCATTATTTCCCCCCCCCCCCTAGGAATCAGACCCTATATCCTCACAGGACCTGTACCCTGTAGGAATAATCCGCAGTCCGTATTTAGCGGATTGTCTGCAGTGACATAGGGCAGGAAAGATCGAAAATTATTATTTCTTCAATTCGTTTTATAATTGGCGAGAAGAGAAACCCGCGACGCCAGTTTCGCAGTCGAACGTCTACACAGCTACGCCAAGCCGACCTGTCTTTTGGATTATTTTAGAAAAAATATATATCTAGTAAATTCCGATGTTCAGGACCCATGTGCTAACAAATTTGAATCAAACGCAACCGAAGTCGAATGTGAACTCACGCGCGATGCCTACATACTCGTATATTAAAAATTCAGAAAATGAACAGAGAACTGACAGATTGAAGACGAATGACATTAAATTTATCGTTACATTAAATATTAAACGATTTTGTAGACTAGATTCGTATGCATTCTTAGCTCTTGTGTCTCATCAACGCGCAACGTGTCGACGTACTATGAGTACTCGCATCTCGCGAGGCACTCACTATCTCCCTTATAAGGTTACCGGCCGCCTTGTACCTACGAGTACAGCTACAGTGCAGAGTGCACGCATGATATCGGCAGTACATTTTTGTGTGTACTTTCTATAAAGTACCATCGAGTACCTACGTACTTCCCTACTTTCTTCTACAGTAATCTATTCATCAATATTATCTTATCTATTTACATATATTAGTTCCGATTACATTATAATTCATTACTTGCTGGGGGTCCATATAGGCAAGTCCATCCCCCACAAATAATTAAAGTGATAAAAAGTTAAATAAAGTATTTGATAAATTTCGTCTCAGTTTTCGGAATGTAAAAATAGTTCAAAAAATGTAATCAGTAATTCAATTAAAACAATGATAACAATATATTTAGAGATTACATAACCCCTAAATACCCGAGTATATGATTTATGGAGATTAATATTACTTACGCACCAAACCTTTTATATTTGATCGTATAAAAAAGTTCATTATAACACAATCATTCTGTATTGCTAATAGATTTTCCCCCTATTTAATTTTTATACATTCTTACTATGTAGGTCTTTTATTATTTTATTATTACTTGAAACACGCCACAAAACAGAAGGTGAGTCTGATTACGAATTATTGCAAATAGTGACCCTTTATGTGAAAAGCAGATATTCTAATATTCAGTTTCATCGCCTACTCGACTACACGCGCTGCACGCCCACAAAGATAATAATTACAATTTCACTCATATACGGAGAGATTGTATATCGTACTATTAATAATTGTCTTGTTTATGCGCTACGCGAATGCTATTATAGCTTACTTATAATCTGGCATATAACGCAATCGTCCTTGTTATAATATTAGGGTAGTTCAATCTGGATTTCATTTTAAAAATAAAAATTATATATATATATATATATATATATATATATATATATATATATATATATATACATATATATATATATATATATATATATATATATATATATATATATATATATATATATATATATATATATATATATATATATATATATATATATATATATATATATAAATATGTATAAATATACATATCAGTACATTTCCCAAAATGGTTATTTTGGAACATTAGCTTATTTATATTTGAAATTGCTCAAGTGTCTCTATCACTTCAGGAAATCGTACAACGTGATTTTATTAGTTTACACTTCGCACTTAGTAAATGATATGGAATTGTAGAACCGACGGCTTCGAGTCGGGCTACGGCTATTGACATTACCGAGTATTAGAGCAGTGTAATCGCGGTAACTCGACTCGAGTGAGGTGAGTGAGGTGAGTGACGCGTCACGGGAGCGGGCAAGGGGCGGAGTGGCACCGCTGCCGCAGCTCGCCGTGGGACCTTGGGCCTGACGCGTGACGGCGCGATACTCGTCTCTTCCTTCAGCCTTCCAGTGTCACTTCCTCCTCGCTCACTTCCGACCCAACAGCCGAGGAAAAGGAAAGTGAGCAAACAAATAATCGTATTCGCATTCGTCATGTTTTAGCCGACAACCTTTACTCGATAGAATTAGCATACTCGAATTATCCATAAGTAAACAGAAGTCGGTTTCGCGAAAATTCTCTATGTCGCTGAAGGCCGGCTCGGCTTCACTATCCGCCGCGTCGGTAGTGCGGTAGTGCGGTAGTTCGGTAGTGCGAGTGTAGAGGTAGAGGAGTAGGCACTCGCTGCCGATGTAATATCTGGCCATATTAGGCTCGCTTCTCGCTATGATGAGCTAGCTAGCATATAGCGCCATCGGCGCGACGTCACTCCCGCTGCACTCTGTTACCAGCTACTTAGATACCATATATCACCTGTTCGTACATATATACAAAACTATGCATTCCTATCGTGCATCAAATCAGAAATCTAAAAATCGTTCTCTCAGCTCAAATGTGGCGAATTTCATAAATTTATTTCGGGTTGCACACTTCAGCATCACATTTCAGCATTACAATAATCATATTGTACACAGAATCTCCTATTAGCCATGTTTTAATATCGAGGACAATGTTCGAATAATTATTCGCCAAATATATAATAAATTACAAAGAGCGAAGATTTGTGTCACGGTCACAAGGAGCAACTGGAAAATGTCTTCCAATGTGAACCATACATACTATTACATAGGTAGTAGATACATACTATTACATAGGTAGTAGATACATACTATTACATAGGTAGTAGATACATACTATTACATAGGTAGTAGGTAGTAGGTAGTAGATACATACACGAGAACTTACACAATTTACTCAAAATCTTTCTCACTTACATTCTCCTAGATTTAAAATTATAATGAGAATTTTATGAATATTTTTACTCACTGTGGGCGTTTTATTACACATAAATATATGTGTACTCGCATTATTTATTTGTAATATCTAGACTTTTAGAAAAAAAAAGTTAAGCCTCCCCGAATTTGAAAGTTGAGAAGATCCTCCCAATTTAACCTTTAATCTTATTTTGTGATTTTCAACTAGCATTAGAGTAAACATTAAGTTAAAGCGAAATAATGCTTATTACTCTTCGTTTGACATTTACAGTACAGAGAGGGATATGTAATATTTAGGTATCAAAACTTACTACTCATTCATTCAAAATTTGACCCAAGGATGCACTTTCCCAAGATGACGTGGGAAAATAGATTTCGAATAATGTAATAATTACATAATTACATTTCGTTTTTCAAATGACAATCAGTGTTTAATTTGATGATATTATTTTAAAAGACCTTTCCATTCCAATTTCGGAGGATCTTCCCATTTAATAAATTTTTACATTTCTTCCTTTTCAATATGTAGGTACATAAATTTATAATATTGGATTTATCTCTATTTCAAAATATTGTGATCATGTAAAATAAGTTTTTTTGTTGTTTTTTTAAAACTTTTTTAATAACCTCGAATTTTTTTATTCTTTAAGTAATTCATTTATTAGCATTTACTTTTTGAATAACGTAAACGTGATTTTTTATCATAACGTTTATTGGGTAACATAAGACTTCTATTTATTTTGCGAGTAAAACTCTTCATTTATATTCCTCGCAATTTCGATTCAATTGAATTTGATTCGTTTTATGTCTGAAGCTTCTTAATTTATGATTCATGGTTTGGTAATGCACACCAATTGAAATGTCGCGAGATGTATCTATAAATCTATAAACTTTTTTACACTCCTTTCGTAAATGCGAGTAGTCGGTTCAATTTATTTCATTATTACTTTTGTTTTCTCAGATTTCGTTTAAAATTTGTATTTTCATAATAAATATCGATTGCAGACGTCGAAGACACCTGAATATTGAATCGACGTTTCCACAATGATGTCACGTATTAGTGAAATCCGATTAAAAATTTGTTTCAAAGTAAGTACGCGGTTAGTAAGCACTTTGATTTATTATTAGTAAGGCGAAATGCGATGTTAAGACTACATATTGTTGTAAATCAAAACATGTAGCACTTACTAACAAACTTACCTCTAAGCGAACTACGTAGAATACAATAACAGACTTACATTAAGCCGATAATAACATCTCGTACAATTAGCATAAAGTTTTCCTTCTAAACGGTGAAGCTCGTAAAATGTATTTCCATCCATCCCAGAGCCGCAGTGGCTCTCGAGGGGAGTGGCCGAGGCGAGTGGGCATCGCGGGGCGGCTCGGGGAGCCACATCCCGAAGGCCCCGAGCCCCCGAGCCCTCGAGCCCCCGACCCCCGACCCCCGAGCCTCGAGGTGCCCTACTTTCTCCTCTCGACTGATGGACGCGTATTGAAACTATTTAAATACAATAGCTTTATGGAAATAACTTTTCCGTCAACTTTCGAAATCGATTCAACGGGCGCCATTCGGAATCGAATCGTGAAACCTGATCTGGTTTTATCCCTTTACTTGTATGGTCATAGAGTAAATAGGCGCGAGGCCTCTCTGTGTGCATTATTCATGAATTCACCCGTGGAAAATGTTTCGTAATTTTTACGACTTTATTCATACGCGATCTAAATACATTACTTTGACCTACAAAACTCCGTAGCGCCTTAGCGAAGTGCGAGCTCGTTTTCGAATTCCCGACCTTAATCTAGATTCTAGATCAAACTTCGCATCTCACAAATTAGCGTAACCGAGAAGTGGAAGTGGAAGTGTACGTACGAGTGTGTCTGTTCCCGGTGCAGTCTGGGAGGGTGACTGAGCTCTCGCGACCCGTCGCACGGGGCGGAACACAATAGCGCTCTCCCGCCACGGAAACAAATAGAAAAAGGGATCGAGAACCCTTTACCGAGAAGGATCGAGTGTGGCCGGCGTCGGAAGACAAATAATCTGATGTCCGAGATGATCACCGCGGGGCGTCCCTCGCACCGCGAGCGGCAGGCAGTCCCCTGGACCGCGAGTGCGAGGTGTAGGTACGGTAGGTACGGCAGAAGGTGGCGCAGATTACTATCGGTACGCGGCAGACGAGTCCCAATAAACATTCCGGCCTGAACAGAAATTATATCAGCTAAAGTACCCCACCTAACACCAATTGGTACACCCACTGCGAGTCGAATAGAGCGGCCGAATTGCCGTACGGCTGATTCAGGGTCAGTGTCATCTCGTCTTCTGTAGTCTTGTTTTCTACAACACGGTACTTAATTACCGGGGAATGACTTTCCCAACCTACGCCGTAAGGTCAGCTTGTTGCTATTTTTTATTCGTTCGTAATATAATTAGTATTATATAGCCGATAATTTCATAAACCTATAGATTATCCTAAAGTATCAGGAAGCATACGAGTATTTTTGGGGACCCGATTTGATTCGATGATGTAGGATGTATGGGAAATGTACTTGTAATAAGATTGACACGCGGGATATCCGAGCGCTGACAGCAATGTCTTATATTGCAGCCGTCATAATACTTGTGCGGTGTACTCGTACGTATTACGTGTTCGCGGAGTATAGCGATCAATCATCTCATCGGAGGTAGGAATAAGCTATTATGAAAGGTTCCAACCATTGAAACGTCTGGGGCACTCCTGTCATTAATAATTGAGAACAATCGATTCACATTGAACGTAAATTTAAAATTATCATGATCGAATAATTGAGATACAATGCGAGCTCATCAAATATTCATATTTGTCTATAAACTTGATTATTGTGTTTTGAATCTTTTATTCATGTATTACAATTCATCCCTGTGCATTTTTTCTTTTAGGTACGTATTTTGGTGAGTCGTAAGCTGGCCTTACACCCCTTAAAAGGAATATGTTGGATTATGTGATATGTTGGATTATATGTATATATATATATATATATATATATATATATATATATATATATATATATATATATATATATATATATATATATATATATATATATATATATATATATATATATATATATATATATATATATATATATATATATATATATATATATATATATATATATATATATATATATATATATATATATACATATATATATATATATGTCCGCCTCCGTAGTGTAATGGTCAGCACGCTCGGGGCTACCGTTCTGGAGGTCCCGGGTTCGATTCCCAAGATATATATATATATATATATATATATATATATATATATATATATATATATATATATATATATATATATATATATATGCTGGATGTATGTGACACGTGGTATTATAAATAATAGCTGTAGAAGATTCGCGAAACGTATCAGTGTCTTTCGCATTTTTACAAAAAATATTATTTGTAGTTATGTTACGTATGTTCTTCGTACGTTCTCCCTCCGCACTACTGTTCTGGATGCACTATTCCGGGGCAGCTTCGAGCGCAGGTTCCATTCTTGGATGAGAAAACATCATAATATAGAACCAGTTTTATGGTGCTACTCGATTGTTATATTTCTTTGCGCTTCTTCTGAAACGCAAGCTTGATCTTGTAATTTACGAACAACGACTCAAATATGCATTAGGTGCACAAAATATGCCATATTTGATTGCAAGATGTACCTACTTTCTTACAAAATCCCAGTATATCAAACTTATAAAGTTTGTATTTATGAAAAGAACTCATACAAGAACGTTGACATGTCCGAGTCGTCACAGTCAGCGTTAACGTCGTACAATAATAGCTGTCACTGAATTTATTTTAGTCTCAATTTTTTTCATCTAAGATGATAAACACCGACTAGATTTTTTACGTATAAACTTCCAGGTTTCCTCATTACTGTCATCATCAGTCCAATCAGATTTTGTTTTTATGAAATAATGTATTTTTACCAAGAAATGTTTACAGAAAATTTAAATCTCCCTTGAAATGTTTCGTTTGTTGCAACAAACGTCGTACACGACTGAATCTTTTATATATTGTCTTATGTTTTGATATTTCCCTTTGTTCTATTCTTATTAAATTAATAAATACTACCGTAAAAAATACTAGTTATGTTTATAATTATATAACTAATCATAGAGATTTTTCAAAAATTGTTTTCTTTCGGTGTATGCATATCTATTCATTTCATAATTAAGTTAAAATAATGTTCCACTCACTGAGTTTTATCGTACCAGGGGTAAATTCTACAATATTTATTTATAAAATTAAATGAAACAAAATTGATTATGACATGCATCAAATACGACATGGCCAAATGATGCGACCTCTGTCGGAGTCCATCTCGGAACTTTGATTTTTGGGTAAGAAAACACTATTTAATCATGCATTACTTGTACCATTCGCATTCCAACCTTTACTCCCATACTGTAGAATAGACTGACTTAAAGCGAACTACATCTTTTGTATTTATGATGTTACGTACGGTTTCAAAGAAGTTTTTTTTAGTTTTTTGTAGTACATTCAGTTTGAAAATTCCATTTTATGTTTTTACTTAGATACCTTATGTTACCTACTTTGTTAATTCAGGGTAGTTACATGTACATATTGATGTTATTATGGGTTTTTTATTATAAAAGTTATAGTGTTTGTTTGGAATTCAATGAAATTAAGTATACAACATTTTGAGTGTGTCCAAATGCTTGTTCACAAAATCTGGATTATCTCCAATTACAGGAGTTATTTTCATATTATTTTTTGACATCTCATCAAAGATGAAGAAGTATATGGAAGTCTGGGCATACCCAGACTTCCATATTCTTCTTCATCTTTGATGAGATGTCTAAAAATAAATTAAGTTTATATTTTAAGGGTTAAGTAGTTGTATGAAGCCAATAGTTAACAAAGTTTAGATATATTGATATTACATATTGATGTACGCATGTTACATTCTAATCCTACCCTAATCGGGCATTTAATATGTAGGTACGCCGTGTTGGCAGTACCGCCCCGCCCGGTCGCAGCTCGCGATAGTACGATAGTTCATAATCTGCCCATAGCAAACTATAAAACGAGTAACTGTCAACACTATTACATACCTCGATACCTATCTACCGGCATATCGAGATTGCTATTTTCTTCAATTCTCAATTTGTGGCAGTCCGCTGCGCTGCAATCTGCAAATGGAGAGATGTGTCTGCCGATAGGACATAGAGGAAGGCGTTTATAATCTGTTTCAGATAAATAAAACACTTATTAATTCTATTTTATAATAATTAACAACAACTTTATAACTTTTTTCACCAGTCTGATGATATCGGTAACGACGAACCCCGGTCGGTGGCCAAATAAAATAAAAGTGGAAAAAGCCATATACTTAGTTGTTGTATTATATAAAATGTAGTTCTACCGAGAAATATCGCTACCTTAAAGCTACAAATAATTTAATTTGATGTTGATCGATTCAATGTTTAGGATATATGTATTATGCGGATGAGTTTAGTCATACCGATCGGCGAATTTGTTTCCTTTTTACATTGCGGATGCAAATTGTCGCTATCTTACTCTCTGGTTATTTCTTGTATGAATTAACACGACAAACAAGACGAAGATGACAGGTTAAATCGCTTCCATAATATAATAAGTCGTAAGTAATGTCAGTGATGCGAGTTGTTCAGTAATTACAATATTCCTAATTCCAGTATAAAGTCCAACACCCTCGGCTGCGTCGAAATACCACTTCGTGTTGTGGGTTTTATTGCTATATAAAAACTAAATTAGCTGTTGTGAATTAAACCCACGCCTTTTTATTCTCATTTATTATCTATAATTACAATATTCCTAATTCCAGTATAAAGTCCAACACCCTCGGCTGCGTCGAAATACCACTTCGTGTTGTGGGTTTTATTGCTATATAAAAACTAAATTAGCTGTTGTGAATTAAACCCACGCCTTTTTATTCTCATTTATTATCTATAATTACAATATTCCTAATTCCAGTATAAAGTCCAACACCCTCGGCTGCGTCGAAATACCACTTCGTGTTGTGGGTTTTATTGCTATATAAAAACTAAATTAGCTGTTGTGAATTAAACCCACGCCTTTTTATTCTCATTTATTATCTATAATTACAATATTCCTAATTCCAGTATAAAGTCCAACACCCTCGGCTGCGTCGAAATACCACTTCGTGTTGTGGGTTTTATTGCTATATAAAAACTAAATTAGCTGTTGTGAATTAAACCCACGCCTTTTTATTCTCATTTATTATCTATAATTACAATATTCCTAATTCCAGTATAAAGTCCAACACCCTCGGCTGCGTCGAAATACCACTTCGTGTTGTGGGTTTTATTGCTATATAAAAACTAAATTAGCTGTTGTGAATTAAACCCACGCCTTTTTATTCTCATTTATTATCTATAATTACAATATTCCTAATTCCAGTATAAAGTCCAACACCCTCGGCTGCGTCGAAATACCACTTCGTGTTGTGGGTTTTATTGCTATATAAAAACTAAATTAGCTGTTGTGAATTAAACCCACGCCTTTTTATTCTCATTTATTATCTATAATTCACGGAAAGCCGAATATAAATGCCGTTATAATTGGGAGTTATTTTCTCGTTTTAGATGTACCTATACCATATTTCATTTTGGTAAAACTACATCCTACTTTCTGCTGTGTAGGTACTCGCACACATTATACAACTGCGGTCGGAACTCGACCATGATTCGCCGAATTACTATTTTCGTAATTTTACGAGTATATCACGAACTATCTACTTTGTTGTTTAAATATAATATTAAATAAACGCAGACATGCCAGCATCACCCTCTCGTTTATAGCTGACCGATTGTGTGGCTAGACCCGATTAGCACGAGAGTAGGTATCGCGGAACGAGGAATGGCGCCAAAATATTTTACCGACTTTTGTCCAGAATGTTCTCCGATAAAATCGGGTTAGCGGAATGTCGCAAAATCACAAATGAATCGCTAAACGTTGTGTAAAATATGATTAGCCGAGGAAATCATAAACATCGAAGAGAATTACACAAGACTAGCGTTCGTGTTACGAGCTGAATTATGATTTGCTGCAAAATTCACTTACGAGCGCATATTGTACATAACGCACAGGCGCTATTACTCGTAGTTAACCCAAATATTCTAGTCGGGGGTATATTAATATTAAGTTATTTTCTGAACACATTGTAACGTGGCAGCCCGAACACAACACGAAAGTATTCCGCTACTAACCATTAGCGTATTCGCCGATCCCGATTCGGCGCGCTCGCGACTGGAGCGCGCGGCTGTGGAGCGCAGAGGCTTCCGCGGTGCGCTCGGCTGATACAATATGGCTATGTACACATTACCGCTATCGGCTCCTCATCAAAGTTATTTATCCAACTGATTAATTCTCTCCCGCGTACGGAGTCCGTCGGCAGACAATACTCGCCACGTGCACAAATCCAACATCGCGCATTCCGAGCGGCGAGTAATCGGGCGAGCTCGTCTCTTGTCTCTTGTCTCTTGTCTCTTGTCTCGCGGCGCTGTTGAAGGATAATACCCGATAGCCGTATTTACTAAATCCGATGCCGCATTTCGTAAGAACTTATCGCGCCGAGTAGTGCGGTGCTCGCGTAGTATGTGTAGCCAGCAGGTAACAGCTTCTGTATAATGTGTTCTGTGTTTACACAAATATTACAATATTAAAGGCGAGCTATTGATTAGGTACGAAACAAAATGTTAAAATATCTCTTTAATACGATAGTTACTCGCGATCGCTCAGTCCGCGCATGTTAGTTTTATTAAGAAATGAAACAATGCCGGCACCCTGTACGGTAGTGATGCTGCATGCCGCGTCGGTTCGCAGTCGCGGAAAGCGCATCGAGGGGATGTGATGGCTACTAATACCCATTGCGTACTATTACTGTCCTTACAGTAGAATCGCCAAATAATATATTGTTGTCGCGAGAATTGCTCGCATAAATCGATCCTCCAAATATGCATAATAATGCTCGCTAGCAGAAACTTACATACCGATTTTAAAATACTTGTCATTTGCGAAGCCGTCAAAATTTATTTTATCATATTTTATCAAAATTTATGAATACCTACGTACAAATTTTCTAGAAATAAATAATTTCGATTTGTAATTTTAGTAAAACACCAATAGGAAGATAAATTACTACTTTAGTCGTCGTGATGTCGCGAATACAAGGCGCGATTGCGCACTTCCCGTTATTTCTACATAGTTTTCTTAATGATTCGGTAAAATTGTAGATTCCTTACCCATCATCAAATATCTATGTCTCGTGTTTAATGCTATTTATCCGCAAAGCGTAAAATCCCGAATCATACAACGGGAGCAACGGGATCGAACCAACTAACGACCGCAAACCGTCAAAGCGCTGAATTTAAGGCAATAAGTTTAACGAAATAAAATCGGTGGATGCGGCCTTTACATCACATATCATTCGTGAAATACTTTTCTCATACATCTCCGATCTCCCAGCTTCTACGTTGGTAGTATTGTACAGTACGTGTACACGATACGTAACTATTACAAGGAAACCCCTCCGGCGTGACGCACGGGAGGAGGGAGGAGCACGGACCTCGTGTGAACCTTACCTTCACTGACCCCTGAGCCTGAGCACTTGTCGCTTACAGCTGATATCCTACGGATTCCATATATTTCGGAGATGTTTGTTCACTCTTCTACTTCCTGAAATCCTAGCCGATATTTCAGAGCTAAACAATGAGTCACTAATTCCTGAGACTTATGTCATCGGACGAATCTTCTCTTAACGCCGCGTCACTCTTCTTCACATATCTCTCCACACTTTACACTGAGTAAATACTCATAAATCTTCAGATTCCAAATATACTTTTATCTGATCCGCGCAACCGATTCCGTACGATTTATTGTCAAACCTTGAGCTTGATAGATACATGTAAACATATCAATATGTATCAAAAAATTTAATAAAATTATATATATATATATATATATATATATATATATATATATATATATATATATATATATATATATATATATATATATATATATATATATATATATATAACTGTATTTGTATCTAATTTTAAACTGGCAATAAATTACAGTACTACATTAGTTTCTAACACAAATTCTGGCTAAAAATTAATTGGTTTTCTTCTAATTAATTTTACCGCTGAGGTTAAATTTTAATTAACTTTAATGAAGTAGTCGTATAGCAATGATTTTTTGTGTATTTTTTCATGAAAAACATTTACATAATTAAATTATGGTACTACTGACGACTGAAGAGCAACTGAACTTTAAACAAAAACTCACTGATTACATATCAACCCATCCAGGCAGTCTTATTCTGACGTTCGGCGCTTAAACGGGGCACAAAGGGGGTATCTTAGTGCCCCGCAGCAGCCCGACTGCCATGTCGCGTGTAATTGTGTTCATGCAAATAGTGATGCCGGCGCTGTTCCCATCGCCGGCTAAATATATCCACACACTCACCTAGAGACTCGTACTCCAGCACACAGTAGACACGTCTATTTCCCCTAACACACTCGTGTCCTGTATCCTATCTGTATACGCGCATACGCGACTGCTCTAGGAGTTGTGGCCGATCGTATGTATTCTCCGATATCATTCTGTAAATCAAAGAAAACATCTGCCGCCTTTTCCTGTGTCCGCCTCGTGTTCCATTTCGTCGGATAATTTCGAGTCGCGAATTTCCACCCGTCTGCGGCGAGACACGAATCTGATGAATACGTCGAACGACAATCGTCAAACTTGATTTATGCATACACGCAATCCTGTCAATTGAGATATTGCGAGACTTGGGACTGTAAATATTTAGATCGCCATATAATACTATACCACTACACGCTGCTCAGCGCTTACCGCTTACCGGCAAAGCGCAGTTAATGGGAATTTCGCGAGTAGGACTTCAAATATTATCGCCGCATATACAAACACCGGTATTTTTTTTAATTGACAGGACAGCTGCAAAGAGAAAGTGTTTAACAAAATGACCTAATGTTTACACGTTAATGATTCGAGCATAATAGTCGGATTAGTGGGTACACATATCGCCTCGTCTTCTCTCGACTAGGTAGAAGCCACTCGCCACTCGCCACTCGCCACTACTCGCTACCTACTTCGCGCGGGGAATGAACTACGCGCGTAGCCTAGCACTTGAGAGCTTTCATTATACAATATTGATGGGATCTTTCTTCACAAAGAGCCGACGATAAGTGTTGGACAATTGCCAATCAAAAATATGAACAATTTATTTACAGAATGTTCGCTTGTTGTAAAACAGTTTGCGGGTTTCGCGATCTCGTATTTATACGGAAAAGTAACCGGCAAAATCAGAAAGAAACGTTTTTCTTATGCGTATCCGTTTCCAGATTTCTATGTACGCTCCACTTAATACTAATGTTTATCAGTCTCAAAGGTTTCATGATTTTTTTTCTGGTAATACGTTATTATCTATTTTATTCGTAATAAAAGTACTGCCATTATCGATTGTTACATTTATCAACGTTTGATCATAAGATATGTAATTTGTCTGTCTGTAATTTAATAATAAAAATAAAATTATGTATGTCTATTTTCAAATAATATTATTTAAAATATCAGCCTTCACAAAAAGTCATTTCACTTCAAACCAATACAAAAACAATTAAAATGTTTGTAAAATGTAATCAAGTAAATGTTCCAATGTAAATGAACTAATAACTCATCTCTCTTTAAAGGTAATAAATCTTCCACGATCCATTAAGAGTAGTGTTAACAAACATTTTATATATTATTCGTATCACTGTTCCGAATAAATTGTGTCCCGGACGCGAATGTCTGAGACTCGCTATATGTTACGACTTCCATCGAGAATGGTATTCAAAATTAATCAAGAAAAATGGTTTTCTTATGAAAATAAGAATTTATAAACACACATAATTTTATAATAAATTATCATGATCCGATTACATAAATGATGACTTTAACAGTTCGTCATTCACCAATTTTATCAAATACGAGTTACATTTACATAATTATTATCGTGATGTTTTGGCAAACACATGCTAGCTTTACTTACTCAATCCTTCTTACTTATTCTAACCTAACTCGATACTTGCGACTTTTTGTGTATATATATATATATATATATATATATATATATATATATATATATATATATATATATATATATATATATATATATATATATATATATATATAAATCTTAATACATCAACTCCTATTCGCACCCATAATGCATAATGCATTGAAATTATGTGTATGCCCTGGTGGGTCTATTTATATTTGTCTGTGGCTCAGCCGAATAGGTTCATTTCGTTGATCTCTTATACCACTTTTATTTCCACTCGTATGCCACTCCTCGGGAATGGCGCATTTAGATTCTCCTATCGACGCATCCAGTATCGTCGGCAAGGGTCGTTGGTAGGGTATATTGTTGCCCACCTTATTCCTCTCGCGCCATCCCCCTGCCTCGAAACATTATAGGTACTTCTTTCTAAATTAGTTTGTACCGATTTTTGTAGTTTATGTATTTGCTTTTTTTCGTTCTCTGAAGGTTCAAATTCTTTCTGTGCTTGTCTTTTTCTCCATTTCACTTGTCACATGATAGAAATTGTTTTACAGTAGGTACAATGTATGCAAGCGTCTACCGATTTCTTATGCTACGTATAAACACAGAACGCTTGTGCGTAGACTGTCTATGAGAGAGTAGAAATGATTATCTTACTCTTTCTTATCAACTGCCGGTTGAATTGAAGAGTTTCACCTTTTCGTCTGATCCGAGCCAATTAGCCTTACCGCGCCTAAAGTTTCACTATAAATTGTAAATACATATCGGACGAGTAGCCCTACGAAACGTTCTCGTGGCGTCATCGGGTGTATTACACGTTCTGTCACATTATAATTCATCAACATGTTTTGTTCGTCAGTCGAGAATCCAAATTACATATTCACGCAACAAAAAAGCACGTAGGTAATGATAAAACGTGGGGTTGGCAATCGGATGTTTCATCTATTCTTCGTTGTTTAAAAATAATTAAAATATTTCCTAGGACACTTATATTGTATTAACAATAATTGTAAATTGCATTCATTAATTCGTCATGAATCAGCTCCGGTGAAACACAACGTGAAGTTATACGTAGCAAATTAACAATACAATTATTATTTTCTTCAAAATAATACATATTAAAATTCAGTACCGACAAACTTAACAGGCATTGTGTCGCTTTGTTAGCAAATACGGAACATTAATATTGTCTTATAAAATGCATAATTTTGTTCTTTGTGCGCGAGATTGTCAATGACTTTCTGCTCCGCCGGTATTATTACACAGCACAGTTTGAATACAACGCTACAGTTTGACGATGTGGCGTGATGTCCCCGGTATTCTCTGCAGTGTCTCGGTGTCTGCAGTCTGCAGTCTGCAGGCCGCAGCCTGTAGGTGCAGCATTGCGGAGCATTATGCGTGGACATGACGATATGCGGAATATCGACAGTCGCGTTAATCTCTCATTAACATTCGAGCGTCAACTGTCGCCATTAGCATAATGGCTAAGTGTTATGCGCTCGCATGAATGGACGGCGAGTGTCGCCTCCACAGCAGAGGGCAGACGGCAGACAGCAGACAGCAGACGCTCCTCTGTAGGACTGCTGCGGTGATGAAGCCGAGCCCACTTGGCACCGACCCAATATTTATGATGGCCCATTTCGTATCGAGATATTTTTCCGCTCCGTTAGCGAATATCGAACTATCCATCGGTCTAGAGCCCGAAATCATTGTTTCCGATATTTTTGGCGGTGATTTTTGCACGGCGATGACAGAATCGGGTTAAACAAATATTGTTTCTTCGATTAGTTACGCTCCAACTAAAAGGTCGAAGGCGAAAAATCAATGTCTCCATTAAACCGCGAATAAATAAACCGACCGCTCTATTTTAGTACGCAAAACTCGCGCGTCTTATGTAGTTTTATACGAATAATAAACATTCGAAACGTAAATAATGGACGAAATACATAACGCGTACAATTTATGTATGGTGGCGTATTAATATTTTGACCACTTTCCTTATTTTATGTATCTACATAAGTTAATAAACTTTTATACTCCGCATACAATGGTCAGTTTACGAGTAAACGGTCCGAGGGGCACCGTACGCATATATTCCCGCCGAGGCTGGAGTTCGACTCTACTGAACCGGAGAATGGAGGTAATAATACTTACACTTTTATGTTCGAACACTTAAAATGTATATTTTTGAGAACTCTAATCGGGTTACATCGTTTGATCAAATTCCCCGAATTCTGACCTCTTGTAAAGAAACACGTAAAAAAATCATAAATCATTTCTGCCGAGAATATGTACTTACGTGATATCAGTAAAGAGGGAATGGAAACGAGTACGTGAAACCGCATTCGGACACTCGCCCTGGCGCCGAATCATAAAGCGGGACGTCTCGTATCCTTCGCGGTATCCTCTGTCCGGCTTCTAGCTGGACAGTGGACAGTGGACACTCGGAAGGCACGAACAGACCCTGTGTGACGTGTGCAGTGCGCGGTGTACTCACGCTGACGGTGAGTCACCGGTCGCCGGTCAGGGAGGGATATTCACCTCCCGTCACCTGTCTGTCACCAACTCGACATTCCCTCATACTTTACAGAACATATAAAATAAATCGAATCCCGCGTATTTTAGGAAAAAGACAAACGCATTTCCAAAACGCAGCTAACGAATCGCTAATCTATAATCGCTGTTTTTATACAGAATATACATATTTCTACTTCTCAGCGAAATAGGATATGATGACTTTTGTCGTGGTTTTTCTCCTACTCTTTCCCTTTGATTCCTTTCTCATTTACGGAAATTTCTTTCAACTTGCGTCATCTGTTTGCCATCAAATATATTTGACGCTTATGAGTTATATATAACAGCGATCGAGTTGAAAAAAACGAAAAAAAATATATGCAAATTTAACTCCATAAGAATTTACTTATAATTTAAATGAATAAATATTTAACAAAATTACGGATATAAAATAAATGTAAAAAATATGCATGTTCTCAAAAGGGATATTTGCAATGTCAAATTCTCGTGAAACTAGGTGTATCGTGGTAATGCGCAATATTTACATACTACAGAATGGTGTTGGACGGACACACGTGTGCACGTGTGACAACTTATTTAGTGAATGCTGTCGGACTCAGTCCGGTGCGTAAATAGAACCGTTCAACAAATTCGTTTAACTTCATAATAAATGCTCGTAGCACATTTGAAAATATTACAACCCGAAAATAAACTTAGTACCGCGATATTGTAACGTTATGTGAAGTAATGGCCAGATTGATTTATAAAATACCTAGGTATAAAAAAATCTCATATATTTTTATGCGCAATATTTTCATCGTGATACATAAGCTTTTTTATTTAATATGATAATTACAATAGGTTATAAACTCACAGCATAATACTAGTAGGCTGTGAGTTTATAAGTTATTGTAATTATCATATTATAGAATAAAGTTCATATATCAAGAAAATATCGCGCATAGAAATATATGAGATGTTTCTCTAAATATTACGACTGACGAATAACTATCAAATAAAGGTTTTAATAAATTTAAAATAACCTTTTTCAAATGGATATTATGTATACGAGTACGTATTAAGTGATCAGTACGTATTTCTACAGATTTACTTATAGCCAGTAAAAGAATTGGAATATCCCAACATTGCGGGGAATCCTATTCAAATCGAGCTATTCTTGTTACATACATTATATTGGAATCGGCTTATAGTCCGCTTTAAAATTAATTGGATAATTCATGCTTTCTAAAGGAATCAACAAATGGAAATTGTAGACCTAATTATCATCATTTTACAATGTTCAAAAATGATTAGGTTCATTTCTTGTCTTCTGATCACTTTGACAATTTCGCAAACTTACCATTTTATGCATAACAACGTCCTGTGGGTTTGATCAGTTCTTTCGCGTGAAGGGTAGGGTAGACTGGGTACGGTTGAAACAATTTTGCTTATATTGTCTATAGTATTGCTCTTTACAAGTCAAGCGATGATGAAGATGCATTAAATACAAGAGGGTGTTTCTGTCTACTAATGGAAAGTATTATTTCAGTACCCGGTGTGTTATTTTTAGTGGCAGATCAAATTTAAAAAATATATCCGATTTGTTTCAACCGTCCCCATACCAGGGGCAGTTGAAACAGTGATTGGGGTCAGTTGAAACACACGCAAATAAATCAATATTTAATATTGTAAGACGTTTTATTCATTATTTATTTTTGTTTTACAAATAATTATGGCACCGCATGACAATATTAATCAGTCTACAGATATGTAATGAACAAAAACAACTAAAAACAATGGCATTTAAAAAAAAACAAATCGAACGAAAATAATCTGTGAATAAACTAAAAGGAAACACTTCTGTCATTTTGATTAGTCATAAATCAAGCGAAAATCTAGCTTTGGGATCATTCCGAGTCGCAATTGTGGCAAACATAGCTAAGACCACCCTTTGTGCAGTCTTCTTGAGCCCACAGTTTACAAGTGGTGCACTGTATGCACTTTTCACCGGATCTGCTCTCTGAATACAGTGACAGACAAACAAGACAATAGCACTCGTCCTCTTTTGATGATGATTCCTGTTGCGTATTATGATTATTTTTTCCTTTAACGATCCTTCTACTTTTTCCTCCATCCAATCTTTTCTTCACTTACTTAGTTTTCACCCGTTTCAACCTTATTTCATACTCCTTTTTTATCTCTTCTTTCTCTGTTTTTTTTTAGTAGCAAGTATTTTGCAAGCTCCTGTTCCTACTCTTTATTAAAAACTTCGTTGTGGGGTTCAAATCCCATTTTCTTCTTCACCAGATGCATCTCGCTTTCGTATATATCTAATGAGCGAACAGTGGTTTAATCCATGCTTTTCCGACGCTTTTCGCAGTGAATCTCCTGCTTTAACCTCCTCATAATCGTATGTATACCTCGACAAGTCGACCTCCCCTCTCGAAGTCTTTCTTGCGCGTACTCACGGCATCTAGAAAACAGGAAAACTGAAAAAATATGTTGTTTCAACCGTACCCACAAAAAATGTTTCAACCGTCCCCAACCCCTCCTTTAGGTGGAAAACAGAAAATAGTAATGTTAACAATAATGGCACATTAAAACTAATCACTATATCGTGTTCTACAAGCTTCATTTCAAACACAAAATCATACTCAATAATATCGTTTCAATAGAAACCGTAATAAAAGGAAAATTCTCAGAACAAAAATACTTACTTTTGGTTATCAAAATACAATAGGACCTCCTACAAGCCACTGCACCGTGCGGCGAGCGATGCAACACTGATATTCGTGTTTGAACTTGTTGTCCGCTTTGTTCGTCCCTTGGACCCTTCACCCTACCGCATACGGTTTGCAAGATATTTGCTCTGTTTCAACCGTCCTTTGTTTCAACCGTACCCAGTCTACCCTATATCAATAGAACCCTTTTAAACTCACACGACAATTGATAGTCCAAAATATCTCAGTATCGTGCGAAAAATCTCGATAGACTTTTTTTATTTTATTTTCAGGTCAAGCAAAGTACTTAAGTAAGCTTAAAATAAAATAAGATTAATGAGAATTTATATCGACTCGGTAATAGAAGCTCTCCGACTCATCGCTCTCGGGGAAAAAAAACAAAATGCTATTTGTTCCGGGATATACATAATATTAATAAAAGTATTCGGTAATGTCTCTTCTACCTCGCTGACCTACAGGAGCTTTAAATAGCCACCGAGATAAAATCGGTAGTGTCTAGAGTCTAGACGACACGCTTTCTTTGTACGCGTTTAATGTAATTCCAGTAGTAAGTAGTGAGGTAGGTACCCACTTTGTACAGACATTCATTATAATTACTCCTACAGTCAACAATATGGGACAATTCAGAAACTATGCGTGAATGTTTAATATGTGTTAAACATAAATATATGAGCAATTTAATGTTCAACAATTGATTCGTTTTTACTTTCATATATTTTTATTACAATATTGTTAGAAATATTAGTTTATAACCACTCACCGAGATTTTTTGTCTACCGGTTTCGAGACGTATCCGTCTCTTCGTCAGGGCAATCACTACAACAGCATGAAAACAAGACTACACGTCACTTGGTAGTGATCAGTACGTATTTCTACAGATTTACTTATAGCCAGTAAAAGAATTGGAATATCCCAACTTTGCGGGGATTCCTATTCAAATCGAACTATTCTTGTTACATACATTATATTGGAATCGGCTTATAGTCCTCTTTAAAATTATTTGGATAATTCATGCTTTCTAAAGGAATCAACAAATGGAAATTGTAGACCTAATTATCATCATTTTACAATGTTCAAAAATGATTAGGTTCATTTCTTGTCTTCTGATCACTTTGACAATTTCGCAAACTTACCATTTTATGCATAACAACGTCCTGTGGGTTTGATCAGTTCTTTCGCGTGAAGGGTATATCAATAGAACCCTTTTAAACTCACACGACAATTGATAGTCCAAAATATCTCTCAGTATCGTGCGAAAAATCTCAATAGCCTTTTTTTTTTTTTTTTTTCAGGTCAAGCAAAGTACTTAAGGTATGGTTAGTGCACACTCCCCCACTATTCTCACACTTACAACTACATAAAATGTTGATCACTTGCGATTTTGGTCGACTCGAAAAGGTTCATTGATCAATACGTACAAACTTTAAAAAAACACAATCCCTAGTAAAATACCTTAAAAAAACATTTTTAATGTGCTGTCTGATGATAATCATATATTATGCAATTAAAATTGAACCGGCGTAGAAAATATTCTACTTATTGACCAGTAAAAATAAAGGTAAAAAATGAGTTATGTTTTCTATAAATTGTTCGATTGGCAGTTAGCTGCTAAAATGTGTCCATATTTGCATATTTAATTTTAGGACGTAAATCTGAATACCATGCTTATTTGCCAGTAAAAATAATTATTTTAGCTAGGTGAAGGCAAGACAAGGAAAGACTAGAGGTTTTAAGAATAGATCCTATAGTGAATTATGTACGTGCATAACTCGCGAATACATACTAGCAAAAGTGACTCAGTCAATTCGGGTCACTATTTTCGTAAGAAAAATATGAAATGGAAACGATAATAAACGCTTTTCTCGAGTGACCGATATTCACGTTTCGCTTCGTAAAGTCCTCCTACACCCTCCAGGTCTCGCTAGTTGGTATAGCATCCTCGGTATCCGGTACGGCCTCGCGTCCCATGCGTCTCGAGTTCTGAGCGCAGAAACATTATTCCCGTATCCGAGATCCACTGAACTGTCACCGCCGTCGTCTTCATTTTACGATCACTTAAATATCATCCTCTCATATCGCCATTACGCGCCGTCGCGAGTCTGGCCCGTCTGGCATGTTCAATGTCTCGTGTAATTAGTTGGCGCGGTCCTACCATACACTCGCACCGGAGACTCGCACCCATTTCATATCTCTTCTTGTTCCAGCACGCTTGGGGTGGCACACGTGGCCGGAATGTGTCTCCCGGACAGGAGCTGCTCCGTGAACGAGGACAACGGCATAACCCTGGCGCACACCATCACCCACGAACTAGGACACAAGTGAGTACTGCACCGATCGATCGGATCGATACACCCATACATTGATGGCTTCGTCAAAATCATCGCGACAATTAATTTCCCGCGCTTTTAGTAGTATAATAACGCGCCTAAAATATATCGCAACATTAATATTTCGACGCCTTTAATAGACAAAGCCCGCGAAATATATAAACGACGCCGACGGTTGACCGCGGTCAACATTTATCATCGTTCGCGAGATCGACCTCGACATTCGCCAGACACCGTGTCCGCGTGAAGAGAGTAGAATAAAGAGGTGTTCCAGATAGATAAAAAGCTCCATTTCTCGAGCCACGCCCCGATTATCGCGGAGCTGGTGAACTCGACGTGTTCCATATAAATACCTACTCCAGGCGGGATAGTCGAGTCGCGAGTCGCGTCAACACTAGAGAGCTTCCAAGGATGAAGACTTACAGATGGTGCTCCAATTCTGTACTTCAATATTATCATACCGAATTCGGTCGTTTTTCATCTTAAGCCAATCGATACAAGTTAAAGCTTGTATATATCGGATAACCTGTATCAAAGTGAGCTATTTTAACAATTATGACGGTTTTTATCTTATTTCTGTTATTGAATGCTCTTTATCGAGACCTTTGAATTTTATGATTACTAGTCCAGACGAATTAGACATCAGTCTCGATTTTATTAAAACTTTTGATTTTTCTCCCAACCCTACAGGCAACAATTCAATGGTTATCATATTTATCTTGTAAACTTTCAAACTGTCGATTTTTCTTTCAACTTTAATTGTTTTTGTGTAAAATGAAACAAACATTGTGATTCGTTTACGGGGGCAGGTGGGGGGAGCTTTGTTTCGAGGTGTCATCTAAAATAATTATAATAGGTAATAAGTAATAAGATGTATAAAAATTGCATTTATGATTACAATTATGTAGATATAGATGTAGATATAGATGTAGATGTAGATATAATTATTAAGATGTAGATATAATTATATAGATGTAGATATAATTATGTATACATGATTTGTTTAAAATATGAACAGCCCACTCCAGTGAATAACGTCGTACAAAAAGAAACCAATTTTAGATGAAAATAATTACTTAATTATGACTTTATTTAAAACAAAACATCAAGTAATGAACCCATAATGTCCTTCACCGTTATACCTTTTAAAGAGTTATAACGATTAAAGTGGTCGTAAATATTGTACATAGTATTCACAATACACAATAACCACAGCGCAGCATGTAATAAAATAAATTTTGAATTGAAAGACATCAGTTAGATTTAAATATCAATGTTTGAACTCCTCAAATTTTAGGTATACCAACACATTGAGATATGTTTTTTTAACTGGCGATATTCGATTTGGTTCTCATTGAACCTGGAACCCATACACGCATCGAATCTTATAGGCGATTCTTTTTTTAATGCCAAAGATCTTTTGGACCCGGTCCAAACGATCCAAAGGGTCATCCCGTTAATATTATTGTTGATTTAATTGGTACGTTATAATATTTTTCTAACGTCAACAGATGTTTTGTGATTCGTAAATCTCTTTCAATCGCTAGTAGTGTTACTTCTTCTTAACTGACGCTCTAAATTAAAAAGGAAAGAAATCACCTTTATATAAAGCTGGGGTCACAAGAGTTAGAAAATTGCTTAATGCACATAAAACGAAAAATAATACGAAACACTGTTTCTGTAACGCGAGCAGTTTTGGGCCGCTGTGTCGTGTTCCGTGTGTTGCGCCTGTGGCGCAACTCCACAAATATATTCCTCTATCAATTAAACCATTCTCAGAAGTCACTCTAAACCTAGCGGAACATCTAAAACAGAAGTCAAATATACTCGCAATAAAGGACAGTATGAAAAATTAAACAGATTTATCAAACACGTTGCGTATAGCTATATAATACATACATTGATTAAAAAGCGGATAATTGGATTATTGCCAACTGTATACAGAGTTAACTCCCATCATGTGAATCATTTAGATCTATGGAAACAGCACATAAACATAGCGAGTAAGTTCTGAATCTGATATTCAAAATATACCATCGTGCAGTGAGTTACACGTTACATCTACCATACGTGCTAGTTACAAGTTACCCTCAGCCACCGATCTTCTCTGTATGTTTTGCCGTATAATTATCTCATTACAAAACGATTTTGCCCACTGCCCACAGCGAGTATGTAACTCGCAGTGCGCACTGTGACTGGTCGCTACCTCCGTGAGAGCCGAAGCGCTCGTCACATCGAGTCACGGATAATGTAACATAACACACGTACTCGATGTAATGTATAGTTTTAATACCGAATGGTGAAACCGCGCCAATCTTGGCTAGGCTTGTTTTTATGGGAAAACTGTTTTTCGAAAACCGGTCGAGTCCTTATTGAAGTCGTCCGATAGTACGCGACACAAGATCATCCGAGAAACGAGAACATTCCTCGCATTGTGATGTGGAAACGTAAGATTAATTATACTTTGTCAATTCGTTCTTATAAAAATTATTACCCCAAAAGCCGTAAATATTAATTCTACCTTATTTGTATACAATTTCACTGTTTGAAACAATCACGTGTATGTTTACAATACACACATACCCAACCCGAAACGTGTATTTCCGTTAGTGTGTTTAATAGGAGGCAGTAGTGCCTTCGAAGCACTGTATTTTGATCAATATTAACATAAATAAATCATATTGAATTACGTCACTCGCCCTTCGATAGCGCGCGGGTTTGTGTTCAAAGGGAACAGGACCTCAATTATCACCCAATTCTGGAAAATGTGCCTTCAAAAATGCGTTTTTTAACAAACTGAACTTGAAAAAATACATAATTCAGAATTGTCAGATATGTATGTCACGTACGGTTTTATTAACATAGAGTGTACATATTTTCTAGTTACCCGCACTCCGCGATATAATATTTGTATTTTTAGAATTACTACAAATTACTACCTGAAAATCCTAATTGTTCGTCCTGATTCCGGTTAGGCGTTGTTTTCTAAGAGCTATTTGTTTAGCAGACCATAGATTTGGAAGAGCTTATAATTATTAGTTGTATGTTGACATTTGCTATGTATAATTGTAGGCGTTGTACAAATCTAAATAACATCGACTAACTAACACTAAATTATCCGTTTTGTATATTATATAATTATCAGTGCTGGATTTACGTACAAGCTAAATAAGCTTAGGCCTCAACATTATTCATCCCGGAAAATTGATAGCCGTTCTATCTTTCTCATTATAACTTTTTTATAAAAAAAATATTGACAAAAAATTGAGCTTATCAGCAGATTTCACACCAGATATTTCGCATGTTGATCATTGACAGTGGTTATCAGACATGTGTCACCAGCGGATGGACAATCAGTGGAATTTCTAACTTTTGTTCCTCCATTTCTAGTAGCCACACGGGCGAAAATTAATTATCCCGGTACAATTACGAATTTCCGTGATTTGTACAATTTGTTTCGTGAGAAGATCGAATCGGCGTTTTCTAATTTTGAGACAATACTAAAATTTGTTTAAGTCTTATGATAACGAATTGCACAGGAGAAAGATCTTTCAGCTTAAGAGAATAAAGAAATGAATGTCGATCCACATTGGCATTGGGGCAACAGAAGCTTTTAGATTTAGCGATGCTGCGCACTGAAGCTGACAAAATGAGACAATTATCCTTTGAAGACGTAATTGACGATTTTTCAATTTTGAAAGTGAGAAAAATTCAAATTTAATTTATGTTTGTATGTTCACTAATGTTTCTATAAGATAATTTGAATTTGAATATTCATTATTTTTTTATTAAATAATAAAAATGCTAGTAGGCCGCATTTTTATTTAAGCTTACAGCCTCCACTACAAATCCGGCACTGATAATTATCGTTGATATTCCAAGCATATTTCTATATGTGATCAAATCTATAAATATTGATATCCACGGAATCAACAGCGCTTCATAAATATTTACTATCATAAATATAGCAATTTGTTTGTCGAATTAATTAATTTTATTTTATTTCTCCAAACTAACTAACATAAATACAACGTTGGATCCTCCGTATTTGCATTTAGGAGATAATTTTAATTTACATACACCTCCGTAAAATTGACAATATTTTACTACCAATTTTAACATTTCATTGAAAATTATTATTTCCTAAAACGATCCGACTTATAATAATTTACATTTTAAATATAGCTAGAAATTAAAATCGAGGACTTACCAAACCTCTTATACACATCTGTAAGGCCTTAATCGATGACGCTGTCAATATTGGGTATAGCAGGGTTTTGAATTGATGGTGAACGGTCAAGATATCTTTAACGATTCATTTTCAGCACAACGAGATACTAGTAGCGCGCTATCGGCATATCCACGAAATGTCATCCGATATCTGAGTTTGCCTCTCCACGTAGATAGTTGCCAATCTTCATAGTAATTTTTACCCTATCTGCAACCGCTCTAAACTCAGTGCTTCTACAGTAGAACCACTCCCTCAAGTTGAACAATTATCATTTTCTTCATCTGCGTTTACCCGCCACTTTGCCTTGTAATATTCTTAATTATCGTCAAAATTCATAAAAACACAGATAAATAGTCAATATAGTATTATATTATTTTATATATAGTATATATAGTAAATGTTTATTGGAAAATACTGAACTGGTAGGTACTAATACAAATTGTCGCTGAAAATTTGAATGAAAATAACGAATCGTTATCAGTCGCTACGCTGAAAAAGTGACTTCCCTTTTACCTGGATCCAGAGCGACGGGAATTTAATGGAGAAAATAAGGGATACTGAAGAAGGGGGGAACGGCTCATACTTTTTTGAATTTTTATTATTTTTTGACAAGTTTATGGAATAGACCTACAAGTTAATAATAAGGCGGAGAAGGAGAGAAGGAGAGAAGAGAAAATGGTCTCGCGCGGTTATTAAATAGTTAGCACAAATCATGTTGTGGGAGGCGTCTCCGCGCGAGACAATGAACTTGGAAGAAATCATCATTAATTGAAACGGCTAACGTCCGATCTCCAGATAACAGAACATGAATCATCGTTGTCTGCCGAAATAAACGTTTATACTACATATCTACGAGTATGTATAGACACCTTCTGTATCAGTTCAAACTACGTAGTTTGAACAAATTAAAGAGAGTAAATTAATAAATTCTTGTCGAGTCGAATAAATGCAGAGATTAACAATCTAAGGGAATCGGATCACAAAAATACAACAAACGAGTATGTATGTATTTTAATGTACTCTTGAGATATACCAATATCACACTAACTTCTATTTTAATTTGGGTGAGATCACGATGCATTATATTGATAATTTTAGATGTGTGTACAGTGGAACCTCTCATAACGTGCACCTCTCATAACGAGTTATTCGCATAACGAGCGAAAAAAACTGAAAAAGTTGCTCCCTTAACGAGAGATGTTTCGCATAACGAGTAGCAGAGGAAGGGCAAGTCCCTTTTACACGACATTCACTTGTGAACCGGGACTTTCACGGCTTGGGAGGAAGTTAACAAGAGGACCCACACTTCTGCTTGGAAATGAAATTTGGCCAGAGAGTGTTGCCATATGTGATTTTGAAACAGTTACTGTGGAGTCTACAGTCAACGAGATTGTGTCATTAGCTAATATCATAAGACTGGAGGTAGATAACAACGATATCGAAGAGTTTGTGAAAGAGTACATCCAAGAACTGACCACCGAAGAGCTTATGGAGTTGCATCGTGTTTCACAGCAATACATTATAGAGAAGAGTTTGTTAATGGAGGAGGAGGAAGAGCAGAGTAACAATCTTCTAGCACAATAAGAGAAATGCTGAAAGCATGGGAAACTGTTGCATCGTGTATTAAGAAGCAACACCCTAATAATGATGAGGTGTCTATTCCTGCTACAAATTTATTCAATAATAATGCTGTGTCATATTTTCTAGCTAAAAGGGATAAATTATTTGTTATAAATTTATATTTTGATTTAATTTCTTTAAATCTAAATTATATTCCAAGTTTTAACACTCGTTTACAATTTACAAGTAATTTAAATTGAATAAACGTTTGAAAAAAATATAAAAAATTGAGTTTTCTTTCGACCTGGAACGCTTTAACGTATTTTCCATTGATTTGTATGGGAAAAAAATGTTTCGCTTAACGAGTAACATGCTGGAACGAATTAAACTCGTTATGAGAGGTTCCACCGTATATCATTTATACATATATATCATTGATCGAAAAATCGATCGATCGCCACTTAATCACTTCCATATATGATATCTCGCACAACTTTGTACATTTTAGTAGTTGATAAAAATTCAACTCGTTCACATTCGGACATATTCTCATTTTCTGTGCATTCTTTCGACTAAATGTTGATACTTACATGATGTTTGTAGGAGTTCAGTGCTACTGGATAAAGGATGCTGAAAATGTATCGCAGCAATGATAATAATACATACCTACATACTCGTATATGTATTCTAGACCAATTTTTGCATATCAACGCTCACCATTTTTACAAGATCCATATCAATTATGTACATGCAAAATAAATCGTTTTCAAACACTCGTCACATAAAATCCGTGACTTGTTTTAATTTTACCTACACAACAATCTGCTTAATTACTAAATAGAATGATTTATAACGATCATAAAATAGAAGAAATGCGAATAAATTACGTCTTCTGAAAGAATAGACCATTATCACTTTTTTATTAATAAATTATTTCAAATAAAAAATTCTATTGTAATTTGTATTTGAATACGTAATTAAATAAACAAGATATAGCGGTTATACTTTATATTTAAACGGCTCCACGAATGGAAAATTTATTGACGTCATAAATGCGTCGCTATGCATAGAGATCTCACTACCTATGTAAACTGAGAAATCCCCTTACTAGCTCACACTACAATGAAAGCTTTTCATTGAGATTGAGACTATAAGGGCGTTTGTGGAATTTCACCGTCCGGCAGTCCGGTTTTGAAAAATGAAAGCGACTACGACAGTTTAGCGTGACAGTTTATTTATTTATTCGCGAGTGTACCCTATTTAAAAAATATACGTCGTAGTGTAATGGTCTGCACGCTCGGCTACCGTTCTGTAGGTGTCGGGTTCGATTCCCAAGGGGGGTAAAAAAATATAAGTGATTTTTTCACTGTTATATTTATTCAATATTACCCTGGACTGGTACCTGAAGCGGAGGGCTGATCACCTTTCCTTCATGCGTATACGATCAAGATAACACTGCGTTTATATGACGCAGTGCCCTATGCACCATTGGGGTGCGGATAAGGGTTTTATTTATTTTATTTTTATTATATATTAAGAAAAATACAATAAAAAAATTAATACATAGTCAAGGTAGCAGACACTTAAGGTTGCAAATATTATGTAAAGATTTTAAAATCTATAAAAAATAGTAAGTTCCACATAACAAGAAATAATTTAACTTAATCGGAAAAATAGCAAGGAGAGACAATCTGGAGAACAATATAGTAACGCCTTGCACCCACCGTTAAACATTTCTCATAGTATAAACCATGGTGTGGGGATGCATCACAAAGTTAAGTGTTGGTAATTGAATAATGATAGTAGGGTCAATGAATGCTGAAAAATATACATATTTCGCTCTATACATATATATTTCGCTCGTTCACTATACGAAAGCAGGGTGATCAGCCCTACGCCACACAATCTTGTATCTAGGAGAGTGATTCATGTTATGGAATACACATGACGTAAGTAAAGGAGCTCAAAAGGTACATACAAAACATACTACTTTATGGGAAAAGAAATGTACGAGGACTATATGAGCAGAAATTGAGAATAGTGGTAGTAGCTAGAGCACTCGATGTTCCATACCCATACTCGTACAAATATAACAAAGCAATGATTAAAGAAAACACTTGTTTTATACCACTTGAGTTTTATTAAAGACTACTAGTTTCGGAAGTTAAACTTCCATCATTCAGGTCTGTATAGTAACTCAAATATAAAATTGTTCTATAAATAAGGAGAGGGGAAAGTTAAGGGGAGGGGGTTAGTCAAGGGGTGGAGTTTGAAAACAAAGGAAAAATGGAAAGCAAAGGTGAAGAATTTTGAAACAATATAGTATTTAATAAATTATTATTCGATTTAGTTTTTTTTGGATTTCTAAATTTTCTAATTAATTCATAATTTGGCCTTTATGTGGAACAAGGTGTAATAATTCTAATTTATGAGAGTGGAATGAGTGATTTGTATCTATTATGTGATTTGCAAATTCCGAAAAATAATTACTAACAAGACCGCTACGATGTTCTTTAATTCTAATCTTTAAATTTTTAGCGGTTTGGCCTCTATATTTTTTATCACAATCTCCACACGAAATTTCATGAATACCATTTTTTTGTAATATATCTATTTTTGATTTTGAGTTATTGAGGATTTTATGTAAATTTACAATAAAGTAAATCTACAATATTTGTATAATATATGCAGGTTGGATATGGGAGGGTAAGATTTTCGAAATATTTTTAGTTTCAATAACTAAAAATATTTCGGATGATTAGAATTAAAGAACATCGTAGCGGACCTCGAACAAGATGGACAGACGAAATAAAGAGCCTTCTTCAAACCCTGCCTTCGTTGGGACGAACGTGAGACTGGCCGGGAGAAGCGTCATTTCTTATATTAGATATTTGATTCGAATCTCAAGATTTAGGTTTTTTCCAACTACTTAGCATTTATTTAGATTCCTTCGCCGGACCGGAGCATGTAGATCTGCCTACTACTGTCAGCAGTCTATTTCCATCCTAAGCGTTCATCTCCACCGATACAATCGTGGCCTTGATTTTGACCATTTCTTGTTTATATATATTTTTCCAGCTGTTCAATACAAAGCTTTCATCGTTGCACTTTTTCTCATCGAAATATGTGCCGAGTCAAGATACGAAACATTTTTTCAATATCCTAAAAAAAATGTTAGCGTCGCTTTTATATTCCGTTTAATTTAGAAATTATAGTCTCAGGTTCGGATAATAGTAGGCTTTCGCCTAGGTCAGGTCAGCGGATATACCCTGTTTAGATAAATTTGCGTGCCGTTGACCTTTGGATGATAATTACGTCGAAAGATTAAAGATAGCGCCTCGTGGCTCGCACCGCTCTTCCCTCGGGTCAACCGAGTCTCGAAACGTTTCGTATGGTAATTACACGTGCCAATACTGCCAATCCTCCTTCCCACCCTACACCTGCCGGTGCGCGGTGTATGTAGGCACAGCACACTAACCGCTATACGTACGTATGCATGGCGAGGAATTCACAAAATAGCGCAATATAGTATCCGATGTAATCGAGACCATTCTTCAATTCCAACCGAGTTGAGCGATCAACTTTTTTTATCTAATACTTTTGAAAAAAGTACCTGCGTGAATAACTAAAATGTAGCAGTGCGATATATTGTTAGAGAAGCATTAATTATAATATATGAATTCAAATCTTTTAAATTATTTAACTCTCGGTGTTTAATCCTATTTCAAGACGTGGACTCTTTACGTTTCTAATAAAGAAGTCGCTGCTGTCCAAATGAATTGATGATCCGGGCCATAAATAAACCTTCTGCCATATACAGACGTCTCGCTCACAGTGACTCGAGCACGCTTCGGTACAAGCGAAATATCTTTATAACAGGTATATGATGGGCCACATCAATTTATTAGGACTCTAGTATAGTTTTAAAACTTTGTATTGGTTAAAATCTTTGAAATATTTGTATAAAATCTTTGATATATTAGCCTACACATTTAAAGACGTCTCTGGGGAAATTACTACAGTAGTATCCGAGTTACATTATACACCACCAATATAACCAGAGCTATAAATGGGCCTGTAAATTACTATCTTACCTTCTCTTACTAACTTACATCCATTTAAAAAAATATATAATGATTTTTGTTTCAGTTTCGGTATGTATCACGACACGGAGAAAATCGGATGTCATCGTCGCGTGGGTTCCACTTTGCACGTGATGACTCCCATCTTCGAGGCTGACACCGTGGAGGTCGCCTGGTCCCGCTGCAGTCGGAGAGATCTCACCAACTTCTTGGAGTAGGTTCAAGCTCTCCAACTACTAGTAAGGAAGTAACTATTCCCGCATCAGCGCGAGCTCGCTAACTCGTCTTTCTGATTTTAGTTCAGGAATGGGGGAATGTCTCGCTGATCAGCCTGCCCAAGTGGACTACATCTACCCGGAACTTCCTCCGGGTAATATGGCCTCCTGTATTTGCGCAACAGACGAGTATCTGATGTGATATTGGTATATGATATTGCGAGACGCGGTACGCTCATAAATCCGCTCTTTTACAGGCGCCCTTTACGACGCGGCGCGCCAGTGCCGGCTCCAGTTCGGGGAGGGAGTGGAACAAGTGTGCACTCCCCTCAACGAGATCTGCCAACGGCTGTGGTGCATGGTGAACGGGACCTGCACCACCATGCTGCGCCCCGCGGCCCCCGGGACCGAGTGCGGAGTGGACATGGTCAGTATTCGGGGTGCGAACATCCGAAGGTAAACTCCGCGCGGAATACGAGTACATCTGCCGTTCCTCTCCCACCGAAACCGCGAATCGCCGGTTTACGCTCGCTCGCTTTCTGTAAACAGTTTGTGGATGTGAATTTGGAAATATGACTAAACTGTTTGAAGTAGCGTGTGTATACAATTGATCACAATCATGATCGATCTTGCCGGCGTTCGATAATTCCACGACTCTACAGCGAACGTCGAGTAGTGGAGCGGTAGAGCGGCCTCGTGCTCTTCGCGTACTATTTCTGGTGTTACATAACGCTCAGCCCTCGGCAACAGGCAACTCCTCCTAGCTGCAGTGTTATTTTAACTTTAAATACAATTGACTGCACACTGAATGATTTATGCAACGAAGCTGGCTCTAGTTCTGAAAATAAATAATTACAGCGTAATCTCGTAAATACGTGCCGATATAACTTTGTTTAGCGTAACGATCAATAATTGAACGTAGCAAATCCAAACATCGCGGTACTAGTTTATTTCATAACAGCAATTGTATAAATAAATTTTATTTATATTTCTTACATTAACAGATTCATTACGATTTCGCAACTTCGTAGATTCCATGTCTCATCTCTCGGTTTGAGTATCCTTTTAGAGTAGAGTCGTGTATTATTTAATTCATTCAATTCTGCCGCACCTGTTTGCGTTATTATCTAGTAAAACCTGATTTCGGGTATTCATTCGGAGTTAGTAAAAACTCATTTCTAAATTCAGAATTTTGCTAAAAATTACAACTCGACTAAAATAGGAACTTATTCTCGAACATGCCACATGAACGCCTATAACTCTACGCGAGATGTGACATCCCGTAACATACAAATTACATATCCGTGATAAATATATTTAAATCTTCAATTAATTGTATCGAACATAAAATTTCTATACGCACGAAATAAACCTTTATTTCTTTAAACCTAACTTTTTGTTGGGCCTTTTGATTGTAGAAAAAAAAACAAGTCTGCCATTGGAAATAGATTCACGAATTAATATATAATAATGGACGATGAAGAATCAAATGGAGCTGCGAGTCGGAGGCCTTATGTGGTGAACCAGATATAGAGGCCATATATTGAGTTTTCTAATAAATAATTGAAACTCTAATCCAGACTCTCAAATAGAAAATCTCGTAATACAGTCCCTAATTTTCTCTTTCATCGAATTGTCCACACAACAACCCGTTTTCTGTCAATATTCTATATCTATGTATTTTGTTACTCGTCTTAATATCTGTACTATAATCTTTATGTCTTGTAATCTGTAATGTTTGGGTAGCAATATGCCAAATGGTGAAATTAACGCAGTTTAATTGTTTCGGAATTGAAAATAAACTGATTTTTTCCGTGAAATAAATAATACGTCAATCCAATGACGGGTGCAGCCGGGCCGACCTGGAGGTGCAGGAGGCTGCTAGGGCTTGCAGCTAACGTTTCACTATACGACTATACGAGTATGTAGCGTATATGACCGAAGGAAGAAGGAATTTGGAAGGTATTTGCTAAGGTCGCGGTTTGGTTGCAGTGGTGCCAGAACCACACGTGCGTGGCGCGCACGTCGCCGCCGCCGCCGCAGCACGGCGGGTGGGGCGCGTGGGGCGCCTGGTCGGCGTGCTCGCGCTCCTGCGGCGCCGGCGTGTCCGTCACGCGCCGCCTGTGCGACAGCCCCCGCCCGAGCCACGGGGGCACCTTCTGCACCGGCGAGAGGACCAGGTGAGAACTGCCTAACTCTACTAACTCTCCTGACTAACGATTCAATATTACCCTGGACTGGTACCTGAAGCGGAGGGCTGATCGCCTTTCCTTCATGCATTAACGATCAAGATAACACTGCGTTTATATGATGCAGTGCCCTGCGCACCTTCGGGTGCTGATGAGGGTTTGAAAAGACTTTGTAAATACCACTAATTATCATAGTGCATTGTGCTTCAACTGACTCATTGAATCATCCTAAATTTGAGAGTGTACCCTGGGGACGTATTACCTGTATTTTTATCAGTAGGAACATGAGGGTTACATCATTACATTCCTTGAAATTGTATTTATTTGTGGATGAATGATCAAACACACAACTGTGCAGGTATAAGGTGTGCAACACGGAGCCCTGTCCCAAGAACGAGTCGTCCTTCCGGCAAGTTCAGTGCTCCAGATATGACAACACGACGTACAATGGAAAACTAATTGAAAAGTGGCAACCATACTTTGATCAAGGTTTGTTGCATACATTCTGTCTTTTTGTAATTAAGTTCTGTCTAGAACAAATTTGCTTTTGTGGTCTTAAATTATTGATCCTTAATTTGCTGCCAATTATTTTATTAGAGTTTCACAACATTTTGAGTGTGTCCAAATCCTTATTCACAAATAACAAAAAAATCAAACAAGGATTTGGACACTAAAAATGTTCTGAATATCTGGTCAAAGCTTCATAAAAAAATGAAATCTTGTTTTCAAGCGCAATGTAATCTTGTAAAAATAATTCGGATAGAATCTTGCACACAATTAAAATAAGGGTGTCTGGCTAAATAATCATATAGGTATGGTTTAAAAAATTGGGTAATGCAGTTGTCATTCAGGGGTAGAATGGCTAATGTGTATAAAGTGATCGCTTAAACCAGCCTATGACAGGTCGTAAGCCCTGTAAATACCCTGACTTCCATACTCTTCTTCGTCTATTTTGAGATGTCAATTAGAGCTCAAAGCGACATTTACTTTAATTTCATTTACGAACGCCTGGACAGGTCATTATTTATCAAAGATCAATATTTCCAGTTGATTTTTTTCTAACTTTTATAGAAATCAATGTTCTCGTATAAACATAGGTTAAAATTGTATAAAATTCATGTTTTAACCTATTTTATTTCTTTCTATTCTAAAATATATTTGGAAAAAGTTTAGTCGATTTGTGCGCTGTAACGTGTAACGTGTGTCGTATTGATGGATTGCAGACGAGCCGTGCGAGCTGTACTGCAGCACGGCGGACGAGGCGGTGATCGTGCCGTTCGGCGAGTACGCGCTGGACGGCACGCCGTGCAACCTCGGCACGCGCGACATGTGCATCTCCGGCATCTGCCGCAAGGTCGGCTGCGACTGGGTCGTGGACTCCGCGGCCGTGGAGGACTCCTGCGGCATCTGCGGAGGCAACGACACGGCCTGCGAGCGCGTGCAGGGCATCTACAGCATGGACACCACCAAGGAGTCTGGCTACAGCGAGGTACGCCACGCTCTCCTTCCGCCCCATACTGCTCTCCTCTAGCTATCGCGATAACATCCCTGTTTATCTAACCAACAGGTGGCAATCATTCCTGCTGGCTCCAAGAATATCAAAATTGAAGAGGTTTCCAACTCGAAAAATTATATCGGAATCGTCAGCACAAAATCACGAAAATTCTACTTAAACGGAAGAAGGTGAGACTCATTTTCCATTGCTTTTAGGCTTGTTATTTAAAACTCAACCATGGCCTGTATTCCGTAGTCATCTAATAATCTGTCGTTTTGTTAGATGGTTGTCAATAAATAAATCTATGTAAATGATTTATTACACTTTTATCAAAACAATAATTAAAGTTAAAACGTATTTTTACGATTCAACATTAATAACCTTACATTTTGACATATCATAAACCATAATCAAATAAAGTCATCCGCGAAGTGACGTTAATCTAATATCGACCAATAGAAAAGCAAATAAACCAGAGACAATTTATGAAATATCGATAAGGTTAGTACAGCGGAACCTCTTATAAAGAGCATAATTCGTTCCAGCATCTTACTCGTTAAGCGAAACATTTTTTTCCATACTAATCAATCTAAAATACGTTAATGCGCATCATGCTGAAAGAATACTCAATTTTTATATATTTTTTGACGATTATTCAAATAATTGTTAAGGAGTGTAATAACTTGGAATACAATTTTTTTTAATTAAGTTCATAAAAATATGAATTTATGACAAACACAGGGTGAGGCGCGGTCACTACATTTGAAACTTGCGCCATGAAGTGAAAGTTACTCCTAGAGCGCGTTGCCATAGCGCATTCGAAAGCACGGGGTCTAAAGTTTTTTTGAGGTTAGTTTATTGTCAATCATGCCATGGACGAATCTACCCAATCGAGTCCTACCCAGACTGAAAAAATGGATGTCAAGGTGTGTAGTTCCAACAATATGACACCACGACTTACATAATTTTTTTGCTGAAACACCTTTCCGAACGGCACGTTTCTCTTAGGGGCGATCTTCGTTTTCCGAGCGGCAATATCGAAACGTCCAAGGACCCTTGATCAGCTAAAGGATGATATTCGTGGTGCTATTGCCCCTACAAAGGAACAGATATGCTGGTAAAGCATGACAGAAATGTCCAAAATCGTCAATCTCAGCGTATTGACGAGGACGGTGTCAGCATTCGAAATGTTGTTTTGAAAACCCAACGAAATAAAACTTTTAATGTGCCCCTGTACACAGAAGAAAGGATTAAATCCATACTGACAATAATTTTAATGTTTTGATTTTTTAAAATAAGGAAGTGACCACGCGCCAACGTATGTAATTGTATTGTATTATATGTAATTAATCCTTTTTAACAAGAAAACTGACAAAAGACATTTGTTTGTGCTCTTTAACAAGCTCTTCAATATCGTTGTTATCAACCTCGAGTCCGTGACGCAATCTCGTTGACCGTAGACTCCATAGGTACTGTTTCAAAATCACATTCGACAACACTCTCTGCCCAAAGTTTTTTCCAAGCAGAAGTAAGAGTCCCCTTGGTAACTCATTACCAAGCCGCGGAAGTCCTGCCTCACAATGAAAAAGGGACTTGCCTTTTTTCTGTTATTTGTTATGCGAAATAAACGCTCGTTAAGGAAGCAAAAATTTCACTTTTTTGCTCGTTATGCGAATTACTCGTTATGAGAGGATCCACTGTACAGATTTAAATCGTCATTGTAAATCTCGTTAAACGTAGTAGATGGTGACTGCGTTTGCTATCGGTTTTGGACAAGTATTAAATAACATAATTATCATATTCTCGGATAAATATTCGAGAATATGATAATTTTAACTGGATGCGAGGGGTAAGGATCGACCAAATATATGTATATTTTGTTGTATGGACTTTTCGTTACCAGGACAAATTTTAAAGGTAACTGTGCGTACATAATAATGTTGGTTTATAAAGATATTTTAGATTTGATTCCCACTTAAATTAATTTTAAAATTGCATGTGTATTTTTACCAATTTAGCTTTACCTGAACTCACTCTCAAATAATTTCCAACGATTCGTAAAAACGGTATTTACGTTCTTTAGAACTATTTAAGTGTGTATTATACTTTCGTATCTTTCGTCAAAAATATAATAAAATATTGATATAATGTCAAATCATATATTTGTAACTACATATTTTACAAAAATAAAAGGTGCGGACTCTTTTTTCGAACTTAATGGCTTCTCTTTAAAATGTTTTTTTGGTATTTAATAACATCATAAATATATTTTTTTTTCATATAAATATATTTATTTATTGGTCATCAAAAAACTGAACGGAATACCTGCTCCATTAACAATGCAAAAATCATAATATTGTTGATTTTTTTCTGCATGTGGTTTCCAGGCGAATAACACTAGCAGGAGAGTACCTGGTAGCCGGTACCCCGGCACTGTATGAGAGAGATCGCGACTGGGAGAAAGTGAAGATTCCCGGACCCATTGAAGAAGACATCCTGGTTTATGTGAGTCTAATAATCCATCAAGTGCAAACGATATTAGCTTGAACCACATGAATTATAAGAGTGCGTACAAACCTGTTTAATATCTCTCAGCTTTATTTTTAATGACAATCCTGTGTTTAGGAATAGTTTTATGACTACCTTTACTATGTGCATTATCTCTTACCTTATTTTCTGTTTCCGTAGGTCGAATATCTGTGAAAACCCATATTCTGAAAGCGCCATTGTATGAGCAACAAACGAGTTGGATATGTTTCTTTGCCAATTTTTTTTTCGATATTGCTGCGAAAAATATGTTTTTCCGGAACAGCTTGCTGATTAATTAAAAACTTTTGATTTTGCTGCTGCCAAACATTCTTAAACTACATCCTGGTACAATTCACATACCAATGACTGCCGAGCTTTCTGCAATATTTTGATGGCCTCACAAGTGCTGCAGTTTGCTCACTTACTTTTTAAAATAATACAGTATAATATACAATATAGTTGAAAAAGATGATGATATAGAATAATGTGTCTGTGACAAACCAAAAGGGAAAAACAATATAAAGCCGGGTACAGTATCGTTTTATACAGGAAGGTAGCCCTCTCACCAGCACTGAATATCTATTCTGAGTAGTGTAAACTTATACTAATATTTGATATGTTTTTTCTGCAGAAATTACATGAACCCGAATACTTTTTCTACAATATTGGCACTTATTTTGGTCTTTTGATTTTAATATTTTTTTACACTTTACTTTTTTTTACAAGAACCTATTCATATCATTTTTTAATTTCCCTTTAAATAATCTTTCATTCTTTAAGTTTACGATAGCTTCTGTTAATTGTGACGGATAATTAATGGGGCTAAATGTTCTGGTGCTGATGTGTCCCAATTGACTCTAAATCTCTATAATCTGACAGCCTTAACATATATGCGCCAGAAAGAAAAGCGCTTGTTTACTGACTGGAATAGAATGAGTTGGAAATGGTTTATGACAGTGTATAAATAATGTGTCCGCAGCAAATGATCTACCGAGGTCGTCACCGCAACCCGGGGGTCCGGTACCAGTACACGGTGGACCCCAAGCGCGGCCGCCTGGAGGCTGTGAAGCGGGAAGAGCACTTCCACTGGGGGTATGCCAACTGGACTACGTGCTCACGCTCCTGCGGATGGGGCACTACCAAGCAGCCCGTGGTTTGTCTCAACACCTCCGAAGGTACCTACTCATGTCCTTTCACCATATTTAACTTAGTTCTTGGCTTTGCTATTATCATATTTTGGGTTATCCCATAAGTAATGCGGTATTTTCATTGAACGGAAAAGTTATGGATTCTACAGATTACCTCAAATCAGGTAGATAGATAGAAGAAAACGGTAGAAAGTGAAAGAAAACAAAATTAGATCTAAAAAAGCTTTGTTTACCTTATTTTTTTTAAAAAGGTGCTTAAAAATAACCGCAATATTTATGATCCAATATATGATAGGATGACCCAATATATTTATGATCCAATATATTGCTAGTTTCACTTTGGTTTTAAAACCGCTTAGATGCTTTTTTGAAAAAAGATGTTCTTCTTCTTTTTGGTGTTGGCCACAAGACCTACACCAAGAGGGATTAGCTTCCTGTGATATCGATTCCCAGCTATCTATCCATCTCTTTGGTGGTCTGCCCAGGAGTCATCTACCATGGAGTTGGCCGTACAGTGTGATGTGGGGGAGTCTGGATGGTTCCATTCTCCTCACATGCGCATACCATTGTCTCCTTCGTTGCCTTCCCCACCTAACGACATCTTCGATCTCGCATATTTCCCTGATCCTGGCATTTCTTATTCTATCTTGTAGACTCTTGCCTGATACGCTTCTTAGAGTCTTCATTTCTGACACTCTAAGCGCGTTTTTTGTGCCAACGGTGACTTTCGATTCCATACGTCATGATGGGTCGGTGAAAAAATATCACAGAAAAAATATAGTATAGGAGATATAGGCATGATAACCAAGGCTGTCAAATAATGATGATATATGTAAATAAACACAATTCTCAAGCAATATGTACAGGTCTCATGTTTGGCGGTGGATTCATAAAACAACATATGTATACATTATGTATAACATATTTTGTAGATATGTATTACATTAGTACAAAATAAGAGAGAGAAAAATAGTTTTTATTAGTTATTATGAATATAAATTGAAAGATAAATTATTTATACTGCTTTGCTGTTTAAAATGAGGGATATGATTAGTAAGATCTTGCAGTGTGTGAATGTGTTTATACATGTATTCTGTGCATTCAAGGAGTGATGGATGAAGAGCACTGCATCAGCAACAACGAGTGAGATCCTTGCAGTGTGTGAATGTGTTTATTCATGTATTCTGTGCATTCAAGGAGTGGTGGATGAAGAGCACTGCATCAGCAACAACTAGTGAGATCCTTGCAGTGTGTGAATGTGTTTATTCATGTATTCTGTGCATTCAAGGAGTGGTGGATGAAGAGCACTGCATCAGCAACAACTAGTGAGATCCTTGCAGTGTGTGAATGTGTTTATTCATGTATTCTGTGCATTCAAGGAGTGGTGGATGAAGAGCACTGCATCAGCAACAACTAGTGAGATCCTTGCAGTGTGTGAATGTGTTTATTCATGTATTCTGTGCATTCAAGGAGTGGTGGATGAAGAGCACTGCATCAGCAACAACTAGTGAGATCCTTGCAGTGTGTGAATGTGTTTATTCATGTATTCTGTGCATTCAAGGAGTGGTGGATGAAGAGCACTGCATCAGCAACAACGAGATGGAAAAGCCCTTGGAGCTGATGCGCATGTGCAACTTGCGCGCTTGCCGGAACTACTGGTGGCTCGGGCCGTGGTCCTCCTGCCCACCCTGTCTCAAGCAGGTAGGAACCTCTCAAACAATACCAACCACTCCGCAGCGAGATTTGGCATTAGCAAATTCAACTATTAATTTGCAATATTTTTAAAGTGTCTTTGTCAACTTTGTTCACAAATGCTAGATTTTATCCTACTCATATTGACTTTTTTATTTTCTCAATTCTAGTATCTAATGAAAATGTAACTAAGTTTTAAATATTTTATAAATTATAATAAAATACCTATAGTGATTTTCAAACAAAGTTATATTTTAATTACAAAATGGAAAATCACAAGGTTAGTGCTTCAAATATAAATTATATCAATTGTATTAGTTTATTGCGATGGGCATATGGAAGTCTTGGTATTATGTCACTGCTTGCCATTTAGGTGATCATTTAATGCACTGTGTAAAAATTTATCATTTATAAACCTCTGTTTGGACGTGTATCACATCACAAATATAACGGCCCTAAAAATAAGTAATTATATTTTTAGGAGTTTTCTAGTTTGTGTAACAATTCTGAACTGTGAATCACGAATGAATAAATAAAAACCTCACCACCGGCTTACAATTTTCAGCCATAGATATCGCCTTCATAGGCAGTATGCACAGTTCATACTGTGCACTAAAATTGCGAATACGCTTCGCTATCACTTTAATACGTTACCACTTTAAACAAGTACAAAACTTTTCGAAATTTTAGTAAAATGATTGTCAATTATAGCTAAAATGGTAGATATTGCCGTGTATTAAGTGATCACTTCAACTAACCAATGTAAAGTTTGTCAATACTTAGGCTCCCATATTTTCGATGAAAGAACTTCTTCATCTTTGTCGAGATATTAATTTTTAAAAAAGTCCTTGTTTATTGTTAATGTTTTATCAAAATATGAACATTGAAACCTTCCTTTCAACGAAATAACATTATCTCGGGCATTGTTTCCCTTCCGCTGATGTCGAGGGGTGTGATCATTCACTCATGCGCATATTGCAGGGCCAGCAGCAGGCGCAGCGGCGTCGCCAGGTGCTGTGCCTGGAGCGGCTGGACAACTCTCAGCGCCCCGACAAGGAGTGCGAGGGCCGCAAGCCCGCCGCCTTGCTGCCCTGCCCGGCGCTGCCCGACTGCAGCTCGCGCTACTGACTAAACCCTTCTATGTATACCTAAGCCGTACTATTTATTACCAACAACCCAACCTCGACAGCGCACCTCTTACTTTTAGGCCATTACAAAAATTTATTAACTTAGCAGTATACTTATTGCGGTAGAATTACATTCAGGTCAGATTTTTTTTCTCAAAAAATATTAATTTTGCATAGAAAACTGGCTTTAAAAATTTTCACATTTGAAAAACATATCAATGCTGTCAGATTATTATTTTCATATATTTAACATAATTCTAATAAAAAACCCTTTTTTACTTTTGAATGATATAATGTCAAAATGAATTAGTCTAAAGAAAAGTAGGGGTGCGATATGTTTGAAATACTTGGATATAATTAATTGCCATAATAACTAGTTTTGTAATATCATATTATCTTTAAACAAAATTTTCAGGACCATTTAGCAATTACGAAATAACATTGGTTAATAAACATAATATAGAAAGCTTATCACAGAATGGGATTAGCCCTCAGAATGTGCCCTGATTTTCAAAATCCTCTTCCCCAGTCGCTTACTTACCTATGTTTAAAAATACTTTATATGTTATATTTAAAATGAAACTTTGTTTTGAAATCACAATTTATAGTGATTTCAAAACAAACTTACAATTTAATTATAAAATGAAAAATCACAAAGTTAGTGCTTCAAATATAAATGATACTTTATATGTTCCTTACCTAAAATAAATGTAGATTGTCATCAATACACACAATCTGCCATCGCTGGATTTGCAGCGTGTCATATTATAGATAAAAGAATCTAACGCCGCGCTCGCTCAAGGCTCCATTCTGAGGGTTAAGTAACTTCAATCTTACTGCGATGGCATTTATTTTTGTATGCTTTTTGTTTTATTACCTAAATAATTCTACAACTTAAAACTAGCTTTGTAACGAGTTTGAATATATTATGAAATGGACGGGAGAAGAATATCAGAATTTGGTAAAACAGTATTGCTTTTATGAGTATGTATTATTACGCCATCGAGCCGCCGTTTTGTACTTCTATATTATGTAAATATCCATTCGGTGTAGCGAGAATAAGTATTAACGATAAGGAAAGAGTTGTAACGAGGACCGACTGGCACTACGGTAACAGCCGCCGAGGACCGGGTATCGAGCGCGCTATTGGCCTAGCGATTTAGCAGACTAGATGTTAATTTAGCTTAAACCAAAATGTGAACCAATATGCTGCCATAATATTTAAGTTTGCACCAAATGATATTAATACTCTGGAGAATGTTTCCTCTAACTCCGGGAAGCAGTAGGATAACTGATTACCGCGACCGTAACAATATTTACCAAATAGTATTATTCTCCGTAAGCTGTTTATGTCCTAATAGTTGACCGTAGCAACTTGCACTCACTTTATACTGGTCAAGTACCATCCGAGTAACGTATTATAAACATATTGTAGTTGCGAGTCCATAGAATAATGTAAATACAGCGGAGCCGCGCTACTCGGATGCACGAGATGTTCCAAGTTGTATAAATACTAATCTGCTTTTCACAAAGAAATCATACAAGTTGGAATCAATCCGTTCCAGATCCAGGGCTAGTATAATTCGAAGGTTTCATTAGTGTTAAGATAATATATCTAGGTCTTCTATAGGTGCCGATAAGATCGCCATGTTTGGTATAAAAAACGGTGATTTTCCAAATTATTAACTTTAAATCGCGGTGTACTTGTCACAAGACATGGATATGATGAAGTCCTGGATAATTTTTTGTTGAAATATTTTCTCGTTTATAAAACTAATAAAATCTAACCGTACTTTACCCGTACTATAGAAAGATGTTACATGGAACATGTGTGGGATTCTGCATAAATTAAAAACAATCTAATGTACAAAATCTTTAATGAGTAGCAAAGTGAATAAATTACACGATTCCACTGTATGTAAACATAAATTGATGGTAAACTGCCCTTAATTATAATTGGTACCATACTTGCATAATACTTAAAAATATGAAACTACATAAAGTGGAAATTAACACGCATTATAATAACAAAGTGATGTTCCACTGCGACCTCTCTATTCATCTGGACTGTTAAGTTTATATGATGCGGCGTTTGATGGCAGAGAACTCGCCGAGACATTGCAATCGGCTAGAAAGGTAGTTAGATTAGACGATATTGTAATGAGCGACGATGCTCGAGTCAGGAAACATAGTTACCTGCCCTGAGCGTCATATTTTGCGCTTGTCCAGAGCCATACTTGATAACCGCACCACGCAATTCAGCAGGCTGTCAGTAAATGTCGCGAGAATGAAGTAATTACACGTTGGTTATGGGCGGGGACCCTTCATTCCCTTCTGACAAACAAGAGATTGGCACGGATGGATGAGAATCGGAGGCTCAGTTTTAAGAGCCTTGGACCTTAAAAATGTTATTTATAATAAAATCTACATAATGCTGTAAACATTATTATTATTACTAGGATACGATAGATGTTAAGTTGCACATTTCATATTATTGTGTGAATTTCTAATGTATTTTGATTTTTTTAAGGAAAATAAAGTATTGCAAATAAAACTTCTTTTTCTTCATTGTAATACCTACAGAGGAAATACTATCTCTCTCTTTATAAAAGTCTCTCCTTAGCGATTGGTGAGTTGTTTTGCCCACCATGCAGGAGCTATTTTCAGGGCGCTATGGTACTGAAATTGTGCGATGTAAAAATATTTAAATAGCCATGAAAATATTATTTATCGATTCGGCGTTAACTTTGTGGAATGTCATGTGGATTATTGTTTTTAAATTAAACACTCGAATGTACCACTTAATGAGTTTTATTTATATATACGACTAGTTTTGAAAACTTACCGATTTATTCGAGTGTTTATTTTTTTTTTAAAGAATCCCCATGAAAATACTTACTCAATTCGTAGAACATTTAAAGAAAAAAATATGCCATTAGAGGAAACCTAAATAATAAAAAGAAAAAAACCTCAGTATGAATGCGTTGCATTGTCTCATTTTTGAGACCACTGGTTGCAAATTGAAGACCAGAACAATTGATAGGACAAAGTCTTAAATATTAAGAATGAATAAAAATGTGCAAATTGTATGTGTTACATATTTATTAATACAATATCCCAACATCATCAAATCAAGTTTCGCACATTTCTTTTAACTTTATACTCTGTTCCCTTAAAACTAAACATACGCTTAAAATATAATCTAGGATTTGTTTATAAAATATTTCCAGCTAATAAAAATAAATACAAATTGGAGCACATTTTCAATCAACATTTACTTCCTACATCTAATTAAGAAAAAAAAATGTTCACTAAAATGGAGAAATGCATCATAAAATTCAAATATATATATGTGCATACATATAGTACCTGCGTTTTGTTAAAAGGACAAAGGACAATGACAATGCCACCAACAGAAATGAAATACACATCATCTGAAAGATTCCATTATTAATACAATACTGGGTTGATACTCCAGTAGGAATGCACAGTTTTATTACGCAAATTGAGAAATCAAGAATCCATTACACATTATGCCTAAGTCTAACGAACTCAATCAAAATTCATGGAAAAATATTTGTTTTAGTTCCACTTTAAGATTCAATGAATGAATATGTATTGTGTTTTGACCAATACAAGGAAAAAGGACAGTAATAATAATTGGATGGTGACTAACTCGGGACGATATTCTTATCGCAGAATCATGATCCTTAAATCATAAACCTGCGAATGTCATAGAAGGTTAACTTTTCATCGGCTGTTAATCTATTTATTGATTTTAGCTATAAAACAGTCCGAGTTGAAGATTTCATGCCATCAAACTAATGGTACCAATTCGACGTGTTGATGTCATATCCCATACAAAAATGCCAATTGCTTTTTATGCGATATCCGCTGTCCATAATAATTTCACATAATGGCTATTACAAGAAAACACAGGATACACATTTGTTCATGTACGGAGTGTCTCCATCTATTATCGGTATAAGACGTTCCACCTTCCCACTGTAGTCTAATCACATACTACTCCGGAAAGTTGGGCCTCATCTCCTAGTTACCATCGATGCATTTATAACCCTGTGAACATCGGTAGATATCACCTCGTAATAAAGTCCATTTTATTTATTGTTTCAGCATTTACTTTGTGGAAAGACACAATATTATTAAAGAAATCACTTGTTTTTTTTTACCACTTTACCAGTTTATTTACTCGAGTGGTAAAAAAACGAGTGTTTTCTTTAATAATATTTAAAAAGTCAATACAACAGAAAAAAAATCTACACGGTTTTAATAAATAAAAAGTATGCTTAAAGATCCTCGCCTGTCTTTCAAAGGACCGCATATTGATTTCCCAAATTCGCAATGAATTATGACGAATGCCTTATGCTGCCAGCTCTTCCATTCCCAAGAAGATCTAAATAATATCCGCATTCGTTGAATGTTCTACTAGGCTTTCAATGTGAATAAAAGACTTTTCCAACATAAAATTGCTCACAATAAAAAAAGATCGACTGCCCGGTATTGTATAAAAGTACTATGTATAACTGAAATGCAACTTACAATTATTTTATTTAGCCTCTGAAATTATTTTCGATAAACTAGTGTTATTTAAAAAGATTTTATCAAAAGAGATCTTCAAAACTATACATGATTTAGTATTTTATACATTTTTAAATAAAAATTGTCAATATATTGCCGTCCTTAAGAGAGAATATCTTTAGTCAAATTAGTTGAAATCACATTTTACATATCCAAAGTACAAAATCTACCATTTATACTATACATATTTGATGATAAATGCAGTATTCCACTTTTATATGTTACATATCTATATACAGGTATACTCGCTTTCGCATGAAGATGTCAATTATCAAGTGATATGTATAATAGGTGTGTGATGTAAGTGAGCTAGAAAGAAAGATTGCGTGCAATTCACTCATATTGTTCACTCAAATGGATGCCACAATGCACCAAGGCTACCGGTATTGTAAACAGTGAAAAGCCACTCTCTCGCTAAGGACGACAAAATATCATCTTGTCAGAATAAAAGTAAGGATTGGCTTCGGTGTAGTGTGTAAAACTGCCAACCCCTCCAGAGCACTCGAGGGTTCCTCAGTTTTGCACTCTAATCCATCATTTAAATATTGCGAAAACAACTAGTCTATGCGTATTTTTCCCAAGTGAGTATGTAGAAGTATGTACATATGTGACACACTTATTTTATGCGCTTACGGGTGGCCTCTCAATTCTCCTTATCAACAGCAGGAGGTCGTTTCTTCTGCAAAACAGTAATTAATATTCATTTAACACAAGGTGTATTACGTCATAATATGGCCAGTTAACATTCAATAAGTGCAACAAATTTAGTGTTAACAAGTGAGAACCTGTTGATAACAATATATAAAAGAAGTAATATAAATGTAAAAAAAATACATATGTGAAAAGAATAAAGCTGAGATAATCATTATGAAACTAATTTTAAAAAATTATTGTTAACTTTTATTAAGTCGTACAATGATACATATTATACTTAACTCGACCGTGTCAAAGTAACGGACAGTGGAATATTTGTTAGAAAAAATTGCCACATTGTGTGTATATACTAGGACGCGTAAACTTAGTCAAAAGAATGTTGGAAACTAAATTAATGTTAATATAGTATGGACGTGGTACTTAATGAGGCATTCATCAAAATATAATAATAAATACAACAAAAATTGGCCAAATAAATATTGAAACAAATTACCAGGATTTTAATCTAGGCATATTATTATTTCTCTATAAATATGAATATTCCGTTGAACGCCATGAGGTTTTCAGTGTTATCGTTATTGTGTTGTTGCACTATTGATCCCTTTTTGACATTTTCACAAATTGTAACGCATGATGCAAAAATGTACAATACCAGTATGAGACTACATATATAAATGTTTTTGGGCTATTGGCATTCATTTTATTGGCGTATTGCAATAAACTGTACCTACTCATTCTTGAATATTATTAAATGAAATGCACTTCCCTAATACTACGAGAAGAAAGTGTCTCTTTTGTCAAAATATGCACATGCACACAACAGGTAGCATATAACAGTCGGTGAGAAAACTCTTAGTTGTCAACTATTTAATGACCTTATGTGAAATTGAAATAAAGCGACTCGGTTAAGTTAGCTCACAACAAAAGAACTAATCAATTATAAAATAAAAATAGAAACAGGAAAACTGACAAAACACAAACTGAAAAAAATTATACATATAGTGCAATTCGTCCGCCTCCGTAGCGTAATGGTCAGCACGCTCGGCTACTGTTCTGGAGGTCTCGGGTTTGATTCCCAGGGGGGGGGGGTCAAATAAATAAAAGTGTTTTTTTCACTCTAATATTTATTCAATATTACCCTGGAATGATACCTGAAGCGGAGGGCTGATCACCTTTCTTTCACGAGTTAACAATCAAGATAATATGCGGATAAGGGGTTTGAAGAAGTGAAGTTGAAGAAGCAATTTGAAAAATGGTGCAAATAAAACATCTACCGAGTTATGTACATATAATTTATTGGATTAAAAAAGGAAAGAAACTAACACAGCACACATGCGATGGTGTGTAAACTAGAGAAATAGAATTAATGGAGAAATAATAAAGTGCGATGCACAATTATCACATTTTACGTAAGCTTAGAACGGGACAGTGGAGTGGGAAATAATCAATATGTACATTATAAAGTATGTTTGCTCTCTAGGAAGCCGCCTCGGGATGGAAGGACACTTTTTTAATCTTGGTAGACAAACGCTGAAAACAAATTCACAGTGAGACACAACATCAACAAGCGACGTACCCAATGGACAAAACTACATTTACAAACAAGCTGCACATACTCTAGTCATAGTGGAGTGGAAGTTATTATGAATTCTGTAACCAAAAATATAGAAAAACTGTTATGGCTCACATTAAATAACATAGCAAAGGTGATTTAAGGTTAGGTATTAATTTATCATGTCAACCGCTAAGTCAGCGATGTTACTTAATGGAGATCTACCAGCCTTTTCTTTGTAAAATATCTCACTATGAAGCCGAGCATTTCACTCGCATGGTCATATATTATTTTTGGCATCATGGCGATTAAAAATAAATTTGTATATTTTTTTTTAAACTCGCGATATGTCGGTGTTATGTTGCGTGTAAATTAAATCAGTTGGAACGCCAGGAGGTTTTTTTTAACCTACAGATGTTTCATCATCAAATCCGGTCTAAACTGTCAAGTGGATAGTTTCAACATTAGAAATTCTACAGCGATAGTTCCCAGACAATTACCCATTACCCGCAACATGGAAACGGTTTGTATATTTTTGGTCAGCCTTTTTATTATACAAGCGGGAGACTAGCGGCAGACTAGCGGGTTATAGCGTCGAGCGAGCATGCTCACCTTGTCCTGCCGATTCCCGCAGGAGCAACGAGAACGTTCCTGCTGGAGGGTGGCATTGAGTGCCGCCACTTCGGCGTTGAGCTCCGCTTGCACCTCGCGCAGATTCTCCGTTTCCACCAGCACCTGCGCTTTGTCCTTCACTGCAATACACAACACGCCGGGATGTAGATCAGGCGATCAGGCGCTCCCCATCACTCATCTCGCTCACTCAGATATGTAAACAATGTACCACTTTCTTATAGATTTGAAGATGATAAGTATTTACTTCTCGATTTTAGTCTGCACCTAACGGTGCAAAGGGTACTGCATTTGATTGATGTGGTGTTTCTTACACAAATACAATTATTAAACCTGCATTTCAGATTCCTTACATTAAATAAATAAAAGAGCAAAAAATCACATTACATTAATTTTGATCCTACTGGACATTTTATTTCTAAGGGCTTTAAAATAAAGAATAGTACTGTTCTAGTTGATAGCATGTCGCAGACTTGTACGACTACAGGACAGTCCAGGGCAAGTTTCCAGGAGTGTAACTCCTGACAGACGTCGGTTATGATAAAACTCAGTCTGGTCAGAAATATGGTATCAAGCGGTTAAACCCTAAAGAAATAAACTGATGCACCTGTAAGGATGTGTGCAGTAAGAGGAACGGGTACTTACTTTCACCCTGCCCGATGATATTGCAAAGCTTCTTGTTTCTGGTTTTGACCTTGAGCAACTCGGCTCGGAGACTCTCCACCTGCTCTCTCAGGATGCCCGACTGTGCCTGAGCTTCTTCTAAAGCCGCACGCAGCTGGGAACCCTGTAATAACGTGTTCCTAACAATCTAGAATAAATGTGACCGGCGCAAACTGTCTTCATAATCCAAATAACACCTATAATAGATGACCTCTAATAGGAGATGACACCTAGAGAAGAATTTGGCAATGGTTTCAGTCAGGTACTTCTTCAACTGCATTTCTATTTGTTTGACAACCATACAACCATGTACACCATTCCACATGAATACCTCTTATCAAATGTCGGATTAAAGATGCGTCAAACTTACCGATCCGCGCGTTGGGACTTTGTTATGGGAATTGAAACAGTCAGCCTTTTGATAGGTTGCGACGAGGGTTGAAACATTTCAAATACACGGCATCAATGGCACCCAATATTTGGTGGTTTGGAATCCTAATTACACGATTACATTACAGCTAGTGATGGGATGTAGGGACCTGTATCTCCTCGTTGGAGGGAGGCACCCTGTCCCGGCCCCCCTCTTCTACCCGGCCCGTGGGAGACTCCTTCAGACCTTCGCCGCACACTTCTACCCCGCTCACTGCAACAGAGAAACACGTTTGTATCACGAGTGTGTCAAGTACTGTATTTTTACAGGATGGATTTTGTTTTCGACAACTTTTTACAGGACAGAATATGTTAACAATGCCATAAAACAACGAATAGGATTTAGCGGTCCCAAAAGAGACCTTTTTTATATGAGAGTTGATTGACGGAAAGCTAAGTTTCGACAGAAGGTGTTATGTGATAAGGTTTTGATATCTGGCATCCAACACATGACGCCATGTAATACAATTCATTTCCACTTTTAAGTTGAGATGACTAACCGGTTGGATGTGCGGGCGGCGGAGAGAGCGAGTCGCGGGCAGGGGCGGGGGCGGGGGGAGGGAGGTGTGAGCGCGCCTTCTTCTGCTTCTTGGTTTCTGCGGGGGACTCCTTCGACTTGAACACCTTCTTCTGCGCTTCAAACTCCATCTTGGATAGCAATAAGGCCTGCAATACAAGAATTACCACGTTATAACGCTATAAAAACATAATTCAAGTGTAAACGGGACACAAATCCAATGTCTCAGAAATTGATAACTGTTATTTATTAGTCAATAAAAAGTTTGTTAAATCCCTTTTTTTTTAAATCACCTAACGTCCAAGCGACTCTGAAATCTAGCTACGGCGTATGCAACACCGCTTATCATAGCCCTACTCGGGCTTTAACTTTTTAAGTTTGATAGCCTATGCCTACATGAGTGGATTTACTCTTTATGTTTAAAGTTACTATAATTTCATGTAGTTCATGAGTGAAAATTCCAGGGCATAAGTTTCCAGTAGGGGCATAAGTTTATACATTTCATTGATTCTAAGTTAGCAGTAAAGTTAAATCTCTAATCGCCCGGGGCCAGATCACACCTAGCTTTGGAACTCCACTGAACGGCAGAATGTCACCTGTTGCATGTCGTCCTGGTAGTTTCCGTCCAGCGCCGCGCTGTCGTCCCACTGCGCGCCGCTGCCCGGCCCCCTCCTCTTCTTCTTGACCTGCCAGCGCGCCTCCCCGCCGCCGCCCCCCTCCTCCTGCCCCTGCTGGAGGGCCGGCGGACTGGCCTTCGCAACACTCTGCAACGCACCAGACTGAGCCTAACAATTCATTTTATTTTAATTTCTACAATCTTTCTAAGGCACCGGTACAACAACAGTTCTTTTACACAAGAAGAATATTTGAATACCATAAATTCAAATTATGATTGAACCGCCCTACACATAGGAACGTACCATTCCGCCCTAACCCAAATGACCTACGTGCACGAGAAAAGATATCTGTTCCAAAAATATTGAATGCGCACCGGATACACTGACAATTTTGTTGTCAGGTTTCATACCTGACAATATTTTGTGAAAACAAACGTGATTTTTTTGCTTGTTTATAAAAAATATGCTGAAATAAGCCGAAGGTAGGGTGGTTAAGAAAATAATCTACATGCATTTATCTCATTATTTTGAAATATTTTATGAGATTCTCGCATCCATTTGCGAGAGAACACCGGATTTCTAAAAATCGTATTTTCCACGCAAAATATTAGCTTCTAAATTTTGTCTCATCGATGATCACAAACAGAATAAAGTATGAAAGGGGCACAGAAAACCAGTTAAATAAATATCTGTCATTGTTTTAGATGAGCACCATTTATTTTTTGTTGTCGACTTCTCGTGGGACGTGTGCACATTAGGAGACAAAACAGACAAAATGTCCTTTACCCTGAACTCCTTCATTTACTAGATCTGAGAATCTAGAGCGCATCACCCGGCATTCGCATCAAGTGCTCATGAATCACATCATATATGTGACTAGCGTGGTTGTCAATCATAGGTATAATGTTGAATGTTACATGTGTATAAAGTGATCACTTCAACCAGCCTATGGATGGAGCTGCGATCCAAAATTGGAATCGGGGGTTATTCTCGTACATGCCGCCACGAGTATTCTGAAAGAAAACACCCGAAAAGAGTTGCAACTAGTCGTATATAGAGGTTATTTAATGACATTACTTGTCTAACTCACTTTCCAATCACCCCCAGATGGAGACTTGAAGAGATTTTTATTAAACCGTGGCAAAAAAAGTTAATGTATATTCTTACATAACTGTTATTTACTAATACATATTTTACACAGAAAAAATCCTTATTTTAGATGTCTTACTGAGATAAGGGAATATGGAGGTCTTGGATCTAATAAATCAAATAAAAAGTTGAAATGGATTTATGACATTTTAATTTAATTGAAAGTGATTTGAGTTCAGTCATGGAAGGAATTGAACTCGTAGTCTGGGCATAAATGTATTAATATGTGAAGGATGGACAAAATTGAGGAAGCTTTTTTTTTCATTAACCTATTAAGGCAATATTGTTGCAGTTTTATCATTGGTATTATTACTATCAAATCTATTTATAATTTCAACTTATTACTTAGAACTATGAGAAAAAATAATACTGAATCATATCAGTGCGATAAAAGAGTTCATCATTGGTCAAAGTTCACACAATAACTCACGGGTGTAGCGAGAAAGGAACAGAGATAACATCATGAAAGACAAAGACTCCATCAATAATAAAAACATAAATAAGTTTCTTCCGGGATGGGGAATGTGCTGAGGAGAATTAAAAGTGTTTTTACTAAACTGATTACTACTGATTAAAACTAGTGTCCGTCCCATCATGACGTACGGGATCCAAAGTAGAGCGGACACCGTTGGCACAAAAAACGCGCTTAGAGTGTCAGAAATGAAGACTCTAAGAAGCGTTCAGGCAAGAGTCTTCGAGATAGAATAAGGAATGCCAGGATCAGGGATATATGCGAGATTGAAGATGTCGTTAGGCGGGGAAGGCAACGAAGGAGACAATGGTATGCGGTACATAGCGTGTGAGAAGAATGGAATCATCCAGACTCCCCCACATCGCACTGTACGGCCAACCCCATGGTAGACGACTCCCGGGCAGACCACCAAAGAGATGGGTTGATAGCTGGGAATCGACATCGCAGGAGGCTAATCCCTCGTAAAAACAGGCCACAAGGCCTACAACAAGGTGAAGAAGAAGAAGATTACTACCGTCTCTAATGCACTAATCCATAGGTTCCTAACGAGTGCAGTACCGTCTTAGAAACGTCGGAGGTCTCACTAGAGACCGTAGGAGATTGAAGAATGCAGATATAGAAAATGGGTAATTATGATCTAGAAAATGCAAAATGAGGAACTTAAGTGTAATCTTATTTCTTCCATTCTGGAATTTTTTTTCCTCCCGTTGATGAGAAATTTTGGCAAGGAAGGGGGGCGCTAGGTGAGGTAAAACAGATTTTTTTGTGATTTTTGTGTTTTGCAGTGATATTTCTCGGTGCAACTGCATGATACATAAAAAAACAACAGCTATATAGTTTTTTCCAACTAAGCGTATTTGACCAGTTATCGGGTTTCGACATCAGACTAGTGATGTCGGTAATAAAAGTGGAAAAAACTATGTAGTTGTTGTTTTATTGTATATTTAAAAAATATTGAAAACCTGCGCACTAATCTAAACAATAAATCTCAAGGACTTCGAAGTAAATGTATACGTAAGCATTATTTTTTTTAAATAATTTGTTTCGAGTCACATATAATGCATGAGCTCGAAAAAATGCAGTTTAATTTCTTCGAGTTACATATGCTAAAAAGGAATGCTGCTTAGCAAGACTAATTAATGACCTAGGTAGGCATATCATTTGTACTATAACAGCATTATTTCACATATAAGTTTTACATCGCACGGGTAAAACTCAATAATAATTATTACTTTTTTATTGGACTTAAGAGAATTTTTTTAGTAGAAAATGTTATTTTTTAACTATACATGAAAAATATATATTGAATTCAATTTTTTAATTTGTAAAAACAAATGCTGCGCTTCCTCATTGAATTGAAAAAGTATATGATGTTTATCACATTGTATTTGCGAGTTAAAAATCAATTCTGCAAACATTTGCGAAGACAAAATAAATGTTAAAAATGTCAAAATTAGGTTTGAGAGTGCAAAATGCGAGGGAATATTTAAGGGCGTACACGGGGAAAAGTTGAGTTTATACCTTTGGAGGTTTGGCATTCTTCTTCTTGGAGTCCGCACTATCCATCTTATTCCGGGAAGCCATCTCGGCCTCCTTTCTTGCCTGTAATTTCATCTCCTTGACTTTAGCCGCCATGAAGTCATCCTCCACAATCTTCAGCTTGGCAAAACGGGAAGGAACCACGCAAGCCATTGTCGATAAACCTGCAATTTTAAAACACTTTATGCTACTGCCCTACCTAGCCACATATTCCTCTACTTATGCATACCTGATGATCAGTGATCATAGGGCACCCTCGAACTGGCACATAAATTACTACCTCAAGGGCTGATGATGTCGGTGACAGCAAAACCAGGTCACCGGTTAAATAAAATATAAGCGGAAAAACTACAAAGTTATACCTCATGGGCGTTTATACTGACGTGGATAATATATGATGATAATGATAGATTAAAAATAATACATGGTCAATGGGTCTCTGGAACGTCGAGTAGGCGGAGTCTGGGGGGGAAAAGAAGAAGTGACATATTACTGCGCCTTCTTCTCTGGCTAAGAATTCGGATGAATTCACATCATTATTGCACCTAAGCCGCCTCCGTGGTGTAATAGTTTACGTGCTTAGCTACCATGCTGGAGGTCTCGGGTTCAATATCCAGGGAGGGGCGAAAATAAATATTAGTGATTTTACACTAATATTGATTTAATATTACCCTGGACTGGTTTCTGAACCGCAGGAGTGATCACCTTGCCTTCATGCGAGTTATGAAAAATACACCTTTCACATGTTTGTCAAGATCAACATCAATCACAAAATTACTACATGGACAAAGTTACAGACATTAGATGCAAATGTCCGGCGGAAAGTATTTTAATGAAGGAGAAGCCTCGATCGGCTGCTAGACCGAAAGACTAATTATGATATACAAAAGGTAAATTACGGAGCTCGGATGTTCTTACTATTATTTCATTTGTAAATACAAGATGAAATCAAACAATTAAACAAATTAATGCCGAGATGTTTGTTTCTTTAATAATTTAATCATAGCGGAATCTTGTTGGAACACAAATGACACCACTTAAGGCATAAAATACATGTGTCAAAAGAAAATGCGCCTTGCGAGACATGTATCTATGACTTATAAATGCATGGTAGTGCATAGTGCTGATTGCGGGGAGACAATCCGCACGGGTTGAATGGGGTTATGGTCCCGACTTCAGAGTTTCTAGATCCAAGATCACTCTTTCACAACTTGTTTAAAAGCAGGCTGAAAAGGTATATGAAATTGAAATGTATGCGTAAACACATATTTCTTGTCAAAAAAAGGGGACAGATGTTATGACATCGCGAGGATAATTTAAGTTAATAATAAAAAAATAAAAAAAAATAAACAATACTAAACGACACTCAACTTATTTATGTAACCACTTAAACCAGCCCATGACAAGTCCTCTTTACACCCAAACTTACATATTCCTATCTTCGCCGAGTTTTTTATGTATGTTGAGATATCAATAAAAAACTTGATGAAATAGTCAATTTAACAAATTGCCATTTTATGAAAATCATTTATTATCAAAAAGTGTCCATAAAATATCCATATATTCTGAGGAATTTAACGATTTTTTTACACATCAATTACATACTTACAGGTAATTAGAAGTTTGCGTTCTAACTAGACACTGATAATAGTTTCTGGTAGTAAATTAAATTTAAAGTCAATATAATACATATTTTATTACAAAAAAACAGTTTTTTCTTTTTTACACAATAAATAATTAAAGATGATACTCCGCATGCGAATTATTCAATTCTAAAATATAGAAATCGTTAGAAAAACAGTGAAACAAAAAAAAACTGTTATCACCTGATAACGAAAAAATAAATTTGCTGACCGCATATCAGTATTGAGTACCGTTCAGAACGCATCTAAAGAATAAATTCATAAAACAAAAACACAATTTTATCAAATTTAAATAGATAATTCGAAAATAAAAAAATATGGTGGACAAAATTAGACAATCATTATTTTTATGAAATACGAGTATGAACAAATAAGATGATTATGTTCATACTATCGAAAATTGATGGCAAATGCGAATGCATCCAAAGGATTACACGATATAGCCATAATTACAATTATTTATTGTAAATTGTTAAAAAATAAGCTTACAAAAAAAGACAACGTACCTACACAACAATAAACGAAGGTGCCGTAAAAATAAACCCGGGTAATCAAATAACTGATTGGACACGAAGAACAGTCTTCTTTGGAAGAAAGACCGGATGATAATACTATTTAAATTATTAGGACAGTCGACTTTTATTAATGCGGCTTTCCGGCGAGCTGCTGCCTTGAAATTTGTCGAAACACGAAGATCCCCCAAACGTCGACAAAATTTGACAATAAACACAAAACCTAGAAAATAGAAAATCAAAAGTGTAGGGTTGCTATAAAAAAATAATTATCCCCATAATCATACCTCTCGATCATAATAAATACGTACCTAGTAAAAGTATTTACCTACACCCTTAGCTAAAAAATTTAGGGTTACAATTTAATGAATATTTTCACGAAACAATGTGAGTTAACAGTTAAATAAATTTGTGGCTTAATCTCATTTCCACTTCAGAGACTTATTTCGAGAAGAAATATTATGGCTCTTTATAAGGTAGCTGGCATATATAATTCCTCTGCATACTTTTTCTGCTAGCATGTTTCCCTCTTTTGAAATTCCGAACGCATGAACCTCATGAATAGAAAACGACTTACTAAATTCCGCTTTCTTTGCTTGAGGTTTTTTATTTTTATTTTTAAAAAAATATTGTTTTTGTTTTTTTTTATTATTTACACAGGTATCAAATTTTAGGTGTCAAATTGTGGTAGAGTGGATGAGTCCGCGACACTAACCATGGGACCACAACCCGGCACAGGTTTTCAACTTGCCACGTTCTCTACAACAGTGTATGCTTTGATTTCTTTCAAAACAGTGTTTTCAAAGCAACTTTAATTTATAAAGCGAGTCGAAGCGCAATGCCGAATCAATTAATGCCTGGTATAAAAAATATGCGTGTTACTCTCGTATGTTAGAAATAAAACTTTTTAATAACAGTTGATTTTATTCATTGCTCTCTTTGCATTTGTTGATGATTTATTTTCTAGATTTCAAATAGGTTATGTGGATTTTTTCAGAAAATATCTCTAAATTAAATGAAATATTTATTTAATTAATCAACTTAAAAGTTAATGAATTAATTCATACTCTAAAGAAAATGGCGTATGTCCGTAGACTGTTTATGACGTATGCGACGAAGAGAGTAGAAACGATTCTCCCAATCTTTCTACCAGTTGAACTTGGAGGAAGGGAAGCGATTCACTATTTCTTTTGATCCAAGCCAATTTTCCCTACCGCATCTAAAAAAATCACAATAGAATAATTTTATGACTAGTCAATTATCTTTGTTTTATTTTCTCAAGGAATTATTTGTTTTATTGCAAAATCAAACAAGGCCCTCTAATGAAAAAAAAACATTCCTATAGGTTATTCTTTACCCAACACTCATTTCTATTTACTCCCAATTTCAAACCACCGTGAGGGTAATGATGTCGAACCATGTGATATATTATAAAGTAAGTACTTACAAATAAAATATTTTTAATATTTACATTTTTTATAGCAACCATGTTCGCCAACTTAAGAATTCCAAATATTCCTGTGGCACCGCAATGGCGTCGTGTTTCTAATTCAAGATTTCACATGAAGAAATGTCATTATTATTTATTTGTGAATGAAATTTACAGTTAAAATAGTGTGCTTTTCATAAAATGTTTAAAGTGTGCTTAGTACTTAATCGGAGCGCGAAATAAAATTCATCGGGTTCTTTTTTATTTAATTTTTAGGTTGGCTAAATTTGATGACGCTTTACAAAACACTGCTGCGGTGGAAACATGTACCCCGTGGGAATGAAAATATTTGAGCTCTTTTTCTATCAGTTTTCAGTCGCGTGTGTCGGTTTTGCTTGTAGAGCTTGCGGTATTGTTTATTAGTTATTTTGTCCGCTGGAAGTGGTGATTTATGAATAATTAACATTTCCTTTGGGTCTGCCCTTTTATAAAGTGAATCGCCATTTCCCCGCTCAGGGCTGCCATTCTATGCGATAAATTTTTACGATATAATAATATTGATAATTTTTCGTAAGTTCGTCGGTCGTTTCGCAAAAAAAATAAATAAATACAGGGGCGAGTAAACCCTCGAAGTTAAATAGTTTCCATTATGGGGTCGCAGTTTCCTCCGGGCGAGAGATATCGGCCCGCGGCTTGACAACAGCTTGCAATTTCAGATATGTTAGCCGAGAAGTAGAACGATGTGCGATCAGACCGAGATCCTGTACCTGGACGGGGACGTGGTGTGGGTGAAGCTGGGCTCTACCTGGTGGCCCGGCGAGGTTCTGGGGGCCGACAGAACCCCCGCGGACGTCGTCTCGTCGCTCCGGAAGGCCCCCATCGCCATCGTCAAGTTCTTTCGCGAGGAATCTCTGTAAGTAACGCGAGTCGGCGTGTCCCGTTTACTGTATCGTAAGCTCTGGCTGTCGCATCCGGCGTAATGACTGTCTGTCTTTATTGCAGAGAATTCGTGAAGAACTTGAACAGCATCTACAAGTACAACTGCAGTAGGAAGCATGAGTTCATCAAGAAAGGCCTGGGTAAGGCATTTTTCACTAACACAGATGAGCTATCCGCATGTTGGGAACAGGTTAATAAGTTAATAAGTACATTCAGGGGGAATAAGTTCTAAACTCTTCACAAAGTAGCGCTTCTACTAGGTATTTTAGTCAGCCACCCTCGTAGTCAGTTAGTACATAAGATTCCAGTCCTCTCCCTCTTCAACTCGGCTGAACCTACTCCCTGTGTCTTCCTTGTTTTGATGAATGGACAGCATCATCAATTTACAATACTATTATTCATACTTTGCAACTTTCCACTAATTTCACAGTTGTGTGTATAAGGGTGGTGGCATTTCGTCGCACCATCAGTCACCACCCTAAGGTTAATATTTGACTAATATTTGTTTTGTACTAGTTTGTTTTGAATATATTGGTTCATATCAATATGCCCACCATTGTACATAGACTTGTAGTTTAAGACTTTGAACCGTTATATATTTGTTGTTTTAATTTGAATCCTTTTTAATTAAGCGACCGAATATGTTTCCTTCTGGTTTAAATGCCATATTTGATATTATCAGCAACAGCTTTGTAAGTAGGGATCAGCTTCCTTTTTCCCTGGAGACTTTATGTTTCAAGTTTTGCCAAGCGGGTGCTAGTATTACGAAGATATAAAAGTGTATGGAGAAAATTATAAACTAAAGTATCAAGTCCATACTTATCCCACTAGATTTATATCCTACTGATTAATTGGATCAGGCTGAATGGAGTGGTCCATGTGGTCCCTCGGTTAGTGTTGCGGACTCTGAGCTAGAGTTTCTAGGTTAAACCTCCACTCTGTCACAACTGGATTCTTATTTTCAATTACAAGGCTTGCCTTAAAAAATATTGAATTAAAATATAATATTTTATGCGTACATAATTTTTAAATATTACGCAGTTTTTTTCTTTAGATATCCATTCCGCTTCCATTTCCTAGGATTTCTTCACAGCCTTGTGATTTTGTTGTTTTTCGAAACATAGAATAATGAATAAAACACGCATTGCTTACGTCCTACAGAGAACTAATCTGCGTGTAAATCTGTGATTTTCATGTTTTATGTATTGTTTATTTCAAAAGCAGTCTGTTAAGAGTAGTATGGACGTCTGACAAAATGTAAATTTGGCAGTATGAGGTCCGCTTAGGAAAAGAACCCTACAATTATGGAATAGCATGAAATAAATCTTTTTGAATTTAGTGACGTAACACCCGGAATAGTAAAGTAAGAAAAAACAGCGCACAAATTCTGGTACCCACCCTAATGAGTGGAGGTGAAGCACAGAGCTGAGAATTCTGGTACCCACCCTAATGAGTGGAGGTGAAGCACGGAGGGTACCCACCCTAATGAGTGGAGGTGAAGCACGGAGTTGAGAATTCTGGTACCCACCCTAATGAGTGGAGGTGAAGCACGGAGGGTACCCACCCTAATGAGTGGAGGTGAAGCACGGAGTTGAGAATTCTGGTACCCACCCTAATGAGTAGCAAGCAGACTGATTGCGGTCTCACATGGGGAACAATATTGTATAATAGGTGCCCGGGTAGTTAAAGAAAGCACGCGGAGCCAACATGGCCGGAAACAGGAGCCATGCCGCGATCTAAGGACAAGTGGACAGGCCATGGGAGCAATAATTCAGACCTTTGGACTGTGACACTTTTATCCTGATTAATTCAAATACATACATCCTTTTAGTTGTATTCAACCTTATAGGTGTCTCAAGTTGAGATAAAACATGTATCGTTCAAAACGATACATGTTTCATCTCTAGTTGAGACACCTATAATATAATACTGAGATATGTTATCCGCAGAGTAAATAGTCCAGTGGCGATAGAATAAATAATAATCCCCCGTGAGTAGGTGGCGTTACCATTAGTCGAATAGCAATGCCAAGGCGTCACAAACGAAGCTTCAGCGGCTCGGAGAGAGGTGGATTAGTAATGTTGCGCCCCTATTGCAGACCAGTGGCGCTCCAAGCACGGGCACATGGAGCTGTTTCCCGAGTACGTGCGCGAGGCGGAGAAGCGCACGCACGGCGACCCCGACATCCTGCAGTCGCCCGAGTTCCAGCCGCCGGCCAAGGTGGACTACGCCGCGCTGTTCGGGCAGCCGCGCAAGCCGCACGGCGCCGCCTCCCCCGCCAAGCAGCGCGCCCCCGACGGGGAGGAGCGCACGCCGCGCATCACGCACCCCAGGATCATACAGAAGGTGAGCGCACTATCTCTGCCTACTCCCTGCCTGTTCTTCTTCCCACAGAAATAAGCTACCCGACTTGTTATTATTCTCGTTTGTAATTGACTGCTGGGGGGGTTCTTGTTATGTTGGTTCTTGTCTTGCTCAAACCGCAGGCACCCTCTGTTCTTCCAGATCACTTCCACGCAAGTCTCACTAAGAGCTCCAAATGGAGACAAACTGAGATAATGACGCTGTATAAAATAAATGAGTGATAATATTATATCCGATTAAAATTTTCTGCAAATTATATTTTCTTTTATTTTATTCATCTGCATAATGATGTTGTTATTAATGGAGTCATATTCATTTTGCATTAATGTTGCAGCTTCTTAAAGGAACCTCGGATTACAAGGCGCACATCCTCCTGCAGGACTCTCAAGAGCAGTATGTCGCGGAGGAAGAGGAGGGGGAGGTCCCGGGGCTGGAGGGCGGCGCGGCCCCCTCCCCCCGCACCCCGCGCACGCCGTACACCCCCGGCGGCTCCTACAGCTGTCACGCCTGCCCCTTCTCCTGCACCCGCATCAACGTGATGGTGCTGCACAACCGCTGCCACAGCGAGGGCTACGTGCCGTACACGCCCCCCAAGCGCCCCAAGCCGCGCCCCGCGCCGGCTAGCGCTCGCGGCCGAACCCCGCGCGCGCCGCGCCCGCGAGCCCCGCGTCGCCTGCCGCGCACGCCGCCCGCCGCGCCCGCCGCCGCGCCCGCCGGCGCCGCCGCGCGCACCGACCCGCACATCAAGTCCTCCCTGCTGGCCGACTGGAGCGAGGACAGCGACGAGAGCATGGACATCCTCACCTCGCTCAAGCTCACCGCCTCCGACGAGGCCACTCGCGCCGGGGATTCCGACGACGCTTCCGACCGATTGAGCGAAGTAAATACCGCCACGGCCGATGACGTTTCGGAACCTGTCAAGTCTCCGCCCGTAGATTCCGAAAACAAAGAACGCAAGTTAGGCTCCTGTTTTGATTTCGACGACGAAGAAGACGAAGATCTGCAATTGCCCGTAGAAACCATAGGAAGGAAAATTCCGAGACTGTCGGTCAAAAGTGACGACACTCCTAAAAAATTGTCCGATCCCGAACTGCGAGACGCTCCGTTGCGCACCAAAGCGGAACGGAAAATTTCCGAAAATGTCAACTTTTACGATCTGGACACGGAAATCGACAACCTTTTAGAAGAGACGGTAGTCCCCGGCTTGCCCGGTCTCCCCCCGGATAGAACGAGCCGCATGGACAGAGACTCGGACGGCACGAGCGAGAAAGAAAAATCCCTACCAAAATCTATTTTTAAAACAAAAACATTTTTTAGGAGTCGACACACGAGGAGTCAGGACGCGATAGAGAAGTATGTGGCAGACAACACGAGCTCTGACAAGCCTCCCACATATATGGAAGAGCCTCCTGAACCTTCGCCTGTGTCGACATTAACAGAGGCTCCCCCGGCGGAAATTAAGATTCCCAAATTCGCCCCCAAGATACAACTTAAGAAAATGAAAGTGGCGCTCGGAGACGGAGTCCGATTGCCAGCCGCCGACCCCGTCCCCGTGCCTGCGGAGGAGGAACCCGTCTCCCCTCCGCTGACAGAGATTGGCGTCCCCATAACCCAACACGGTGACGCTATCCACGACCGAGATGCGTGTAGTGATAATTTGATAGAAACTATGGATCATCAAGAAGTTGTTCCTCTCGAGGAAGATATGGACAAAATTGAAATAAGCGGCACGGTCACGGCTATTTCTGAAGATAATTTCCAACCGGAAATTGTAGAGAAATCAGTAAACGAGTCTGAAGAACTAGTTGCGGAAGATATACCAGAGGTAGAGGATATTCCTCGAGAACAGTCTACGGCAGTACCGGCTGCGGAGGAAGTAATCACTTCTCCCTCCGTAGTGGAACAAGGTAAAGAGGAAGACGCCAACGTAGTCCCCCGAGTGTACGAAGACCTTCCGTTAGAAATATTCAAACCCGCTTCGCCGGAAGACGTTCGGGACAGGTGGAACAATGAATCCGTAGATAATTTACTAAAATCTACTTTCGAGGAAGAAGTTATCGAGCCAAAAATTAATTCTATTAATGATTTGCTCGGAACTATCGAGGAAAACGATGAAAAGTCCTCAGAAAAATTGCTAAATAATACAAAATTAACAACAAGCGCGCCTTCAGAATCTCAGATATTCAATCATAACAACATTCCGGTACCCGCGGAGATTTTTGAAGAAAGTGTCACCGCCGATAGCGCTCCTTCGGGACCCTCGGAGTCCGACCTGCAGATAGCGGAGACGCTCATCAACCTGCCTACGAGCGGCGCTCCCCCGCCCGACCCCTTCCCGCCCGCCAAGATGTCCGAGAATGACCTGAACATCAGCGCCGCCAAATCCCTGGTCCAGATGTCCGAAGCCTTGCAGACCGAGCGCATCGGGGGCGCGGTCTCCTTCTCCGAGGAAGCTCTGAGCGAGCCGCACGCGATCCGAGAAACTCCCCCGCCCCCTGTAGAGCCCTGTCCCTCCCCTAAGAAAGTCCCCACCCCTCCCAAAGAGAACTCTAAATTATTTCAAATACTCGACGAGCCTGCCAAACCAAAACCTCCGGTTCAAATTGTACAGAGTAAAACGGGATCCGGCAAAGAAAAGATCTTAAATTTTCAATCCGGCGTCGCCCCTTCGCACAAACCGCGCGTCATCATCCGCCGCAGCGCCGTGTCCCGCGCTGCGCCCGTCCTCCAGCCGGCTCCGCCGCCCAAGCCGCCGCAGGATGAAGACGCTTTCGACATCAACTCTATGCCCATCGTTCTCTCGGAAGAAATTATAACTCCCGAAATCCTTAACAGAATGCCTATAGTAATTTCGGATACTCCGGTCGCGCCTCCCGTCTCCAAGATGAAGGTCGCGTCGACTGTCGTCAAGGAATCGCCCGACCATAAAACTAAACCAAAAATGACGATCGTCACTACCGCCCTCGATAAACCTATTCCTGTGAAAAAATATGGCCAACAAGATACCAAATTAAAAAACTTGACCCTCAAACCAGTCTTAGAGAAAACGGCCAGCCCTAATATTCTATCCAAGTCCCCTAAAGTGAAGGCCACCAAACATCTGCTGGTGGTGGATAAAACCACCGGGGAACAAAAAATAATAACCGCCAAAGCTGACGAAGTTCAACCGCTCACCAAAATAGTCAAAAGTTCTCCGAATATCCTCGGTCAACATCAGAAAACGGAAAAGTTCATCATACTTCCCCCCGGAGTGACCCCGGGTACCCGGACGCAAAAGATCATCGTCAATTCGCAGACCGGGAAATCGCAGATCATCGTCGAGGAAGGCGGATCCGTAAAGACGAAAGGGAAGATTATTCAGAACAGATCCAATCCGGATTCCGGCGGCGGCAATACTGTCATGATTCTGACCAACGCTCAGGGCGTGCAGTCCAAGATCGTGCTCACCCCCGAGCATCAGCGGATGTTGTTCCCCAAGAAGTCTGGTCCCGTGGTGACCTCGCACACTGTGCTGTCTCCGCGACGCGGAGCCGTCACGCAGGCCGCCGTTACCTCGCGCGGGCAGCTGCTGCAGCCCATCTCAGGCAACGCGCTCATCACCAGCACCGGGCAGCTGCTGCCGCCGCGCGGCCGCACCGTGCTCACGGCCAAACCCAACCAGACCATCCTCACCTCGCGCGGCCAGCTGCTCACGGCGCAGTCGCCGCCCGTCACGAGCACGGCGCGCCTGCCCGCCCCCGCGCGCGCCGCCCCCGCGCGCCCCGCGCCCGCACCGGCCGCGCGCCCCGCCCGCGCGCGCCCCACCGTCTTCATCAAGAGCAGCCCGGGCCGGCTGGTGCCCTCGACCGACCCGGCCAGCATCCTGCAGGGCAAGAAGCCCGGCACAGTCATGCACCTGACGGCCGCGCAGTTCGAGCACCTGCAGAAGACCGGTCAGATCGTGGCCGCAACGCAGCCCTCCCTGTCTCAGATCGCGTCCTCTACTTCCAAGGGCGCGCCCCCCAAGATGCAAACTCAGAAATTTATTCTCCAGAAATGCGCTCCCAACAGCAAATTAATGCTGCAATCGACGTCCGCCCGCCCTCTCATCGAGAAAAAAGTGGAATTTCCGGGGATGAAGCGAAAAGCCCAACTGGCGCCCGCTCCGGCCCAACCCGCTCCGGCGCAACCCGCTCCTCCGGCGCAACCCGCTCCTCCGCCGCTGAAAAAGCAGAAGCTCAGGGAATTACTCACCGTGAAAGAATCCGGAAATGCGAAAAAATATTCCGGGCCCGTTTCTGTGTCGCAAACGCCCCCCGAGAATAAGCCGATGGACCTCGGGAATCTGGATGACCTCATCCCCGCCACCACCATTTCCACGCGCAAGGGGGACGCGCGCTCGACGCCCACCGTGCACGTGCAGACGCGCGCCCCCGCGCCGCGCAAGCTCTCCCCGCCCCCGGAGCTCGCGCCGCCGCCCCCCGCGCCGCCCGCCGAGGAGCCGCCCGCCGCCTCGCTGTCCACCGAGGGCCAGCTGCTGGCCGTGCCGGGCGAGAACTTCGGCGGTCCTCCCAACTCGTTCTACCTGTGCATGGAGGAGAACGGGACGCTCACCCCTGTGGACAACCAGCCTCTCGTGCTGGAGAACAACCAGCTGGTCCCGATGGTGGTGGCGCCGCCCGCGGAGCAGCGCGTCATCCTGAACGCGGGCGAGCAGCAGATCCTGGTGGACCAGCAGACGCTGCTCAGCCTGCTGGGCGGGGAGCGCGGGCCCGAGGGGCAGCAGCTGCTGCTGCAGGGCGACGTGCGCCAGCTGCTGGCCGCGCTGGCCCCGCAGGCCGCTCCCTCGCAGGATATCCTCGCCGCCGCTCTGGCCGACACCGGGGACTCCTTGCTCATGGAGATGGACGCCCTCGGCCCCGAGTACCAGAGCCTGAACGCGGGCGTCGCCGCCATCAGCAACGTGTCGGAGACCAGCGCGGCCCTCAAGCCCATAATGTCGGCCGCGGAGCAGCCGCCCAAGCGCCGCTTCACGGCCGAGCCGCCGCCCAGCGGGCTGGAAGACAGCCTGGCCGTGCTGGGGGTCACGCCGCCCAGCGTGCCCACCTCGCTGGACCTGCCCATCACGGTGACGGACCCGCGCATCGCCGCCAAGGCCGCCAACCCTCTGGCCTCGCCCTTCCCCGCCGCCGAGGACCCCAAGCTGCCGGACACCACGCGCACCACGGCCTCGCTGCTCACCCGCGTCAGCCAGACCGACCGGGACTCTTCCTTCCTGCCCGCCCCTTTCCACACCTCCAGAACTCCCAAACTGCCCGCATCCTCCATGCCGTGCCTCGACGACTCCAGTTCCGACAGTTTCGCCTCGGATAATCCGCAGATGCCGGGCGAGGTTATCCAGACCAAGACTTATTCCCCCATTTCGATGCCCCTCCTCACCGAGGACGTGCCCGAGGAGCCGACCGTCGCCCGAGTGAAGTCCATGCCGGTGCTTCTGGAGCCCGACGAAGCCTCTCTCCCGAACCCCGAGCCGGATCGTATTCCCGATTCCCAATTAGAACAGTCGGACGGATCGGCTGCGATTCTTTCTCCGTCCCGTAATATCTCGCCTGGAACCCCCGAGCTTGATGTGGAAATGGGCACTACCGAACTGACTATTTGTCAACCCGGCGTGATGGACACGGAAACTGCTACCGTTTCCTGCAATATGGAATGTGAAACGACAGAGCCGGTAACCATTTCGGACTCGGTTTCTTCAGATAGAGTAGATAAAATGGAATTAGACGAGCGAGAGAGTTTGTCCGCTGAACTTCGAGAGACCGATATGACTGAAAATATTTTACCAAACATAGACGAAAGTGATAGTGCGATAGGCCGAGGAGATCCGGAACAAGTAGATCATCACCCTTTTGGATCGACAGAATGCGATACGTCCGACATTACTCAACAGGAGGAGATGTTAGAAACGACAGAATGTAACGCATCGGATATGAACCGACACAACACGGTCGACACTGCGGAATACAGTTCTGACCGACATGAGATTGTAACTACGGAATATCCGATTAGTCCCGACCGAAATGACATAGTCGAAACAACTAACTACGGCTCGAACCGACCCGACCTTGTTGAAAATGCGGAATACTTTACTGATGAAAGTGAAATAGTTCAAACATCAGATTGTAGCTCTAACCAACATGAAATAGTCGAAACTGGCCCCGACCCTAATCGACCTAAGATTGTTGAAAACGTAGAATACATCACCAACGAACAAGAAATAAGTGAAACGGGCTCCAATCCTAATCATACTAAGATTGATGAAAATACACAATACGTTACTGATGAACACGAAACAGTAGAAACTTCGGAGTTTGACACTGACCAACATGAAATAGTCGAAACGGCCTCCAGTCCTGATCGACCTAAGATTGATGAAAATACAAGATACATTACAAACGAACATGAAACGCCAGAAGTTAGCAGTAACCAACTTGAAGTAATTGAAACAATCTCCAGTCCTAATCAAACTAAGATTGATGAAAATCCACAATACGGTACCGATGAACATGAAATAGTGGAAACATCGGAATATAGGACCGACCATCGGAGTATATGTGAAACCGACACCACTCCTAATCAATCTATTGATAAAAATGTAGAATACGTATCCAACGAACATGAAATAGTAGACACATCAGAATTTAGCACTAACCAACACGAAACAAGCTCCAGTCCTAGTCAGCCTGAGATGGACGATAATGCGGAATATTCTAGCAATCGACACGAAATAGCTAACAGCCAGACAGACTACAACTCTAAACAACCCCATCTACTCGAAACCCCAAACTATAGTACGGATCAAACTGATACGCTCGAAACCAGCTCCAACCAAATGGGAATTCTAGAAACGGATTATAATAGCGTGAATCAATGTGAGATTGAAGGTTCGGAATATATTGCGAGTCCACACGGGATAATGGACATGGCGGATGGTTCCAACATAGAGGAGACGGCGGATCTGGCGGAATGCGGTTCCAACCGAGAGGAGGCGGCGGACGGGACGGATTACAGCTCCCACAGCGTGGGGGAGGTGATCTCGGAGAACGGCGGCGCGCTGGACGTGGCGCCGTCCTCGGTGGCGAGCGAAGTCAGCGCCGACTCGGACGCCTCGGAGGAGATCCCCATCCAGCCCGGCTTCAGCGTCAGCCAGCAGCTGCTGGCCGGCCTCAAGGGCAGCCCGCCCCCCTCCCCCTCGCCCCCCTCCCCCTCCCCGCCCGCCTCGCCCAAGAGATTCAAGTTCCACCACGACAGATAGTGGACTCGCTTGCGTTTCTGCTTGTTTAAGTTCATTTCGTACACTTAAGGTTAGCGGTAGTGTAGGAATATACATAGATGACGCATCTTACGGGAATGAGAAACAAATGTACTATAGGGAAAGTAATATATATATGTATAAATATAAATATATGGCCCGAGGTTTTACAATGTGGGGGCCAGATAAATTATCGTCACAAGGCAATCCTCGGTTGCCGAAAGATCACGGAGTCGTTTTTGTAAATAAAATTAGATTATATTTTGAAAATTGTATTATTTTCAATAAACAAATTTCACAATCTGTGAAGAAAGAATCGGAAGAGTGAATGGATGAAAGTATCGCGATATTACTTTAAAAATGTTTGGCATATAAATATGTATGATATGATGATGTACATTGGTCGAGTGCAGAGGGGTGCCTTGGGACGTCCTGTCAACCTTTTATCAATATATCCTGTTTTCACCGTACATGTGTGTTTTATTACCTATTGACTCCCACTCCCACTCCCACTAGAGGTAACTCTGACATGTTTTTATTTAATTAAATTTACACAATGTTACAAAAAATTACTAACAACTAAACGCTCCTCGCTTAATGTCCACCTCCTTTTCACGCTGTACATTATATACTGGAGATCAAACGACTCACTGGCGTTGAAGAAGTAGCGTAGGGGTGCGTGTAATTAACAAATAAATCATATTTAAATTTAACCTTTAGCTACGGCTTTCATTTCACGTAACCACTGACCTGGGGGCCTCAGAGGTCCGCAAATATATGTGCTTAATAATTAATATAATGTTTAATAATTAGCTTTAGTAGATATATTTAAATTAAATTTAATAATTTTTGTATAATTTTATTATTTAATATTAAATATTATTTCAAAGTTAAGAAAACATTAAGCATTTTTTGGCAAAAATCACATGAGATCATAAATCACATAGTATTAAAAAAAATCACACTCAAACTTCAAATCTTAATTACAAACAGTTTTTCTAACAAATGGCACATCTTTAATATTATACTATAATGGAAACAAAAAAATTGCAGGCACCCATTATTACGAATTACACACAGTCTGGGCAAACTTTGCACATTGAAGGCATACATGTTTTTTGTATGCATAATATGTGTGTTTAGAATTCCTTCAAAGCTTCGAAGGACATATATGGAACCTTTATTTTAGATTTTTCTTCGTCAACTTCTTGATGGTCTGATAGAGGCATATCCTTACCCAGCACATGTGCCAAATTTAAACATAGCTCACGCGGCAACCTTTCGTTCAACGCTCGTTAGCTTTAGATTTAAAAGTTTAGTTTGTCTTATTATATTGTGTTGAGGAAATCAAACGGCTTTAGATGGTGGTTGAAGCACCTATTTGTAGCGATTTTCCCATAAAAGGATCGAATTGATGACAGAGAAACATCGTCATCGGAAGACGGAAACATCGTTAACCTGTTCTTCGGGTTTCGATTCACTCTGTGTATCTGAATCACACTCGTGAAGCTCTGGTGTAAAGGTGTCATCAATATCTTCAGCCTCAGAACCGCTAGTCTTCGCTATATATCCACGAAATCACGGCTGTCTCTAAATCTTTGTTTGCTGGCACTACGGTTCTTCTATTTTTTGCTACATGTTGGTTATTATTATTACCGATGAACCGTTTTCTCCCGGACATCATACTGGGTTCCATATTGTAATAAATTTCTAACTGAAGCCAAAAAAAAAGATAACCAAATCAAAACTATTTACAAAAAAGCTACGTAAATACTGAGGTGGGGTCAGAGAGGCCCACGAAAAATTTCAAAATGAATTTACTTACCAAAATTGCGTACGCAATCACGTGCACAGCTACTGACAGCCTCGGTGCAACTAAACTCGAAGGTACGAGTTTGTCGTGCGGGAGGGAAGGGGAAAATTAAACCATTTTACTTTCTCAAGGCCTGAGTGGCCCCCAGCAGTTAAAGGTTAAAGTTGTGCAATACAGTGGAACCTCTCATAACGAGTTTAATTCGTTCCAGTACCTTGTGAAAATGTGTCACAGCATTATCATTGAATACATTTGTAGCACGAATAGCCACCTCCCTATTAGGGTGATGCTTCTTAATGTGTGATGCAACAGTTTCCCGTGCTTTCAGCATTTCTCTTGTGCTAGAAGATTATTGCTCCGCTACTTCTTCCTCCTCCATTAACAAACTCTTCTCCAAAATTTCTTCATAAGCTCTTCGGTGGTCGGCTTTTGGCTGTACTCTTTCGCAACAAGCTCTTAAATATCTTTGTTATCTACCTCGAGTCCCATGATTGGCTACTGACACAATCTCGTTGACTGTAGACTCCACAGTGACGTGAATGTGGTGCAAAAGGTACTTTCCCTTCCTCTGTTAGTAACGAGTACGTTATGTGAAACATGGCTCGTTAAGGGAGCAACTTTTGTTGCTTGTTATGCAAATTACTCATTGTGAGAGGTTCCACTGTATATGTATTATATTTGTATCAATTTATTGAATATTGTAATAACCTTATAATATTGTAAAAACGTGGATAACCTGGACATGTAAAAATGTATCTTTTTTTAATAATATCACAGCTTTACACGGCTTACTTTTCTAATTTTCAATATATAACTTATTGAAGACGAAAAAATATATAAATAAAAAAAATTGCACAACTCGAAGGAATCCCTAACATACTGTCCAAAATATACCTGATACTTTTATAAATGATTACATCAGATCCGACTTATCCGGTATTCCTCGCTAGAGTACCGAAAACCGATATATCGGGATTTTGGTAACCAAAGGGATATAGCAAGATCCATAAATAGCAAAGCCGGTTGGTGAAGCTGAGTAGGTGGTCCATTATTCGATAAGTCTCCACCTTATTTTCTCTAAATCCAGGTAACATTTTACATCATTGATTTTTTTTCTTAAAACACCATTTTATATTAAAAAAATAAGTTTTTCTTCAAAATAATTATATGGTTTTAAAAAAGAAAAGAGTTATTATCTTCTCCGTCGTATTCCTTATTACACATTATCAACACCATATTTCGAAATAGATTTTTTTCTTCCTTTCTGCTGCTTTTATGGTCCATGTTTCTGCAGCATAGAGAAAAATGGAGTGAACCAGATTCTTACAAGCTTTATCTTGGTGTTGTTACTTACACCCCGGTCTTTCCAGATTTTGTCTAGCTTAGACATGGCACTTTTGGCGATGGCGATACGACGTCTGATCTCTCCTTCATTGCTGATTTCAGATCCAAGAAACTGAAACTCGTTTATTATCTCTAAACCTTCTTAGATGGGTCTATGATCATGATTTTGCTCTGGTTAATCTCCAGACACTGCCTTGCTCTCAATCTCTATTCGTTTAAGATCTACCATCTCTTTTGGGTCTTTGGCCAAAAGTATTGTGTCATCCGCATATCGTATATTGGACAGCTTTACGCTACTAATAGACACTCCTCCATTCCATTCGTAGAGAGCCCTGCGCATTATGTATTCCCAATTGATGTTAAACAGATTAGATGTTTTTCTATATATATATTCTAAAATACAAAAAAAATATCCCAACACACATTCTATAAAAAATCAGGCGTGGAGAGACGTGTTACCTCTCCGGCGGTCGGTCGCTGATTGAATTCCGTATTAGCGAGTAAGGCCTTAATGAGGGGTAGATGTCAGTATACACTACTTTTCTTCACTCACCTTAAGGTTATACGAAGGTGTTTGAAATACTTTATTTTGTTATAAATTACTCTTAATAAATTGAAAACAAAGGTAGGGTGTGTATTTCAAAAACCAAATTGTTTGTTGGATTACAATGTTTATTTCAAATACAGCCAGTGCTATACAATTTCACTGCGTGAGGCATGTAAAATTAGTCCGGTTCCATCGTCCATTTCTAGGGCCACTGTTTTCTCAGTCTTCAACATAATACACAAATGTCATACTACATAATATGAAATATTACATTGAAAAAGATGCAAAGGCAACAAAATAAAATTACTATAAATCTTCTGCTTAAGAGACTTGCGGGCAGATAATGCTAATTAATAATTTGTGTAGTATGAAAGCATGTGAATGTGTTAGCAATTAGCGTTAATCCATTGGTTAACATCATCGAGCGTCACATATCGCACACTCCTTTCAAGAACGTCATAAATCAAAAAACTTGATTTTCCAGGAGAACGTTTTTAAAGTTTAATAATATAATATAATGTATTAAAAATAAATATCAAGTCACTTATTGAACTTTTTACTGTGCAACAGATCTTTTTAGGTAAAACCTGAAGGTTTTTTCTCCATTTGAAAAATATTTAGTGTATTCAAAAAATAATTAAACAATACCTTTTCTTCAAAATACAAAAACAACACTTTCTGCCATGTAGCGGGTAAATATTAAGTTAAAAATATGCCTCTTTTGCTGGGATATAGTACATTTAATGGGCATTCAAAAAACATGCACAACTGTGACGATTTTTGATTTATGACGTTCTTGAAAGGAGTTAGCGATATGTTGCTGTTGCCTGGAAGTGGCGATTATGTCTGAAGTTGGGAAAAAGAAAATCTGTATGTGAACAATCCAAGGTTGGGAATTGTTGCATATGATGATCTCATTGATTAAAATGAATTGCATATAAATTATATTTAAAAAAAAAATCATTATTTGGTCATTCAAAATCTTGTGGCCAAATATGAAAACATATTCAAGTATTTTTATTTATTGATGCTCTTCTCGTTTTTTCAATCTTGCTTTATTTACCTTTATAGAGATTATTCCACTGCCCTGTTTTGCGACACTGTTTATATTTTTTTTTATGGTAAAGTACTTATTTTTTACCTCATGTATTTTGACATCTCAGCATAGATGAAGAAGAATTTGGAAGCCCGGGCATTTAAAAGGCCTACTAACGTATTTGGACACACTCAAAATGTTGTAAATAAATTAACTGGTCAAATTATAAGCTAAAATAAATTGAAAATCATGTTTTCAAGCGTTTCTTAAGTATGTGAATATAATTCAGAAATCGGACCTCGCATACAAATGGAAAGTCTCTTTTTAATGAAAGCTTTCCTCATCCCACCATAGATGGCTGTGAACTCGCCCATACTGTGTTACAAATTTGATACATAACTAGAAGTTTCAAAAATTTGAGTAGTGTAGTTGTCAGTCATGGGTATTATTGGTGAATATAAAGTGATCACTTACCAAGCCTATGACGGTCGTAAGCCCTGTAAATGCCCAGACTACTATATTCTTCTTGATCTATGTTGAGATGTCAAAATATAATGGAAAAAAATAACCCCGGCTTAGAGATAATCCAGATTTGTGAACAAGTATTTGGACACACTCAAAATGTTGTACATAATAGGAGATTATCGAGGAGGTACTCGCTCTGGACGACTCTGCTACTCTCGAAGAAGACCAACTTATACATAATTAACACATTCTACGTTCTAGAACTAAGGCACTGTGCACATTCCAATCCAGGGTGGAATAAAAGAGGTATAAGGAGGTTGTATTGGAAAACCTGAACTTCACATCGGGGATTGCTATGTAAAATATCATACAGTGAAAAAATTGAAATCATCAAGCCGTGTCCATTTTACATACCTGTTTTACTCAAATAAAAATAATGAAAACAATTTTATTTTGTAAGAGATTATTATATTTCAATCGAAATGATTTATTTTTCTTAAAAATGCTCCAAGTTTGCACATACGGAAAATGTTTAGGGTGGAAGGAAGATAAAGTACATAGATATGTACAGCGGTGATCGTAGTCCAGTTCGGGAGGATAAAAAAAAGATAATTCTTTTAAAAACATTTATTGGAATCTCAGCTTCAAACAATATCGATCAGTGAAATCTGAAATCAGACCCTTCCAAATGCTTTTTCTGAAAATGTCGTTTACATAAAATATTTTTTGTATAACAAAAATAATGCGAACATACCGCAGTATGAGTGGAAATAAGTTAATAGTCCCGGAGCGAGAGTACTCTACTTCTGTTACTTAGCATTATAACCTAACCTGCGGGGACAGGAGGGGGAGAGGGGGAGGGGGGGCTCCTTACTATATACGCGTATTATTCTCCATTTTACAAGTAACATACAATCACAATAACACTTCTTTACCCGAGATTAATTTACATTATAAAAAAAAGTTTTTATTTACAAAATTCTACCTAGGGACTGTCGTCTCTCTCCTCTGTATGTGTCACTTCACTCGGCGAATGTTCCTCACAAACGGGGAGCAACGAGAAGGCGGATCGGGTAGTCGAGTCGGGGGACATATTGCACTGGGCTCGCTGCTCCGGCCGGCGCTCTAGCGAGGCCCCTAGAGCGAGTGTTGCGGGGAGACCGCACGTATCTAATAATTTTACTTTACACAAGGCATGTTATTCTCAATACGAAATGCTGGATAACTAAGGATAGATCCTCCGGGGTGGCGGCGGTGGCGGCGGCGGCGCGGAGGCGGCTGGCGCGTCCGGGCGGGCCTCTAGCCGTCCTCCTTGGGGGGCGTGAACCAGCCTGCAAAAGAGGGCGGGCGTGAGCGGGCGAGTACCGGTAGTATAGCGCGACGGAGTGCTCCGAGTGTACTCACCGTTCTTCTCGTGGATCTGCACCAGCGACTTGAAGGACTGCTGCGCGCGCGCCAGCGAGTACTGGCCCTGCGAGACCAGCTTGGTGGCGCCGAACTGGATGCGCGCCTTGCCCTTGACCAGCGTGGCGGCGATCTGCATGATGACGGCCTCCACGGTGTAGGCGCTGGACCAGCCCTGCTTGGTGAGCAGCTCCATGCAGATGGCGCCGCCCACCAGCACGTAGCCGCCCGAGATGATGGGGTACACCACGCGCACAAAGGGCGGCTCGAAGGGGTAGCTCTCCTTGAACATGATGTTCAGCAGGATGGAGTCCTTGCCCTCCTTCTCCTTCAGCAGCACCAGGTCGTTGTGCAGCGGGCTGTCGGGGTCCACCCGCTTCAGCCGGATGTTCCACTCGTAGATGGAGTCGTTGACGAGTTCTGCAACACACGACACTTCACCGTCAGTCGGTCAGTCGGCCGGTCGGCGCTCTAGAGCGGCGCGGAGAGGGCGCCCTACCCACCTATGGAGTACATGTTGGTCTTGAACGAGTCCGAGCGGTAGATGTCGCGCAGCTCCTTCATGAGGCGGTCGGTGGCCTGCACGGAGCCGGCCACGGAGCCCGCCAGGTAGTCCTGCCGCTGCGACTGCCGCAGCCTCTCCAGCGTAGCCAGGTGCTCCACTTCCATCTCCTCCTTCTGCGGAACGGATCAATTAACACCGTCGCAACATTTTCTTCTTTGCGCGGTTCCATTTTATTGCACACTTAAAACCCCAACAAAAGGTTGAATTTTTTAAAAATATTTGAGTAAAAAAATGCCACCAACAAATGACACATTACTTATTGTTTTTCACTATTCATCCGATAAACAAGAGTCGAGGTATTTCCTTTCAGACAGCTATACTATCAGAGGTATTCCATTATACTTGTATTTCCCAATGATCTGTAACAGCAAAATCATCCAAGCCCAACCTCGTCCCGCGCTTCTTAAGTCAGTTGAGGACAACAACTATCGCTTGCCATGTCTTGCCTGCTGTCTGTCAATATTCCATTAAGAGAGCCGTATCAAGATAAGTATTAGGTGTTAGCTACTTACATTATCAGGTTCTCAACAGATGGTAGTTCTAAATAAGATAATAATACTGTATTTATCTTTGGGAAATTGATGCCATATGTTCAATAATGGGCAGATTGATGAATGTTGCAGTGTACAAAGCGATGGCTTAAGCTGGCCGCTACCTGCTCGTAAGCCCAGAGCATGACTATTCTTCCATATTCCCTTTGTATGAAAAGATTCATCTCTTAATAAATGATAATCCAATTAATAACTAGGGTCCAAATGTTTTACATGATCATCATGCACATCGTAACCTTATATTTTGAGAATGTAAACTCTAAAGGGTTAGTCATGCGTAAAGTAATTCTTAAATTGACCAATATAAAAGCAAATATAATACCAGACATCATTTTTAAAATATTGCGCAGGTAGGTACGGATATAAATATATTTCGGAAATGGAGAGACGGAAATGGAATTTGAAAAATTATGGAGAAAGAATATTTATAGATTTGGCATTTAATTTGTAGACTCCATTTTAATTTATGCATTAAATGTTCAATCAAACACTGATTTTTTGAGTCTACTAAGTTGTATTTTATTGTTAAAAAAACCACAAAAAATCAATTTTGTGAAAATTTTCAAACAATGTTTCGTTTAAAAATGCCATAACTAGGCAAAACAATTGCCACAAAATGAAATTTTATGTTTTAAAAAAAAAATACAACTTAGTAGACTCAAAAAATCAGTGTTTGATTTAACATTTAATACATAAATTAAAATAAAAAGTTTTTTGAGACATTCTTCTTGGTTCTTAACCGCCAGTTATTTCCTAGAAAATGTGAACATTTAACCCTTCATGAATGCATGGTTTCCATGGTATGGAGGTAGCGAGGTGTGGCTGTACCTTGGGGGGTCGGGGCACTTCCTCCATCTCCAGGGGCAGGTCCTCGTCGGCGTCCGAGTCTGAATCCCCCACCATGTCCTCCTCCTCCTCCGTGCCGGACTCCGCACCGCCCCCGTCGCCATTCCCATTTTCCCGTTCTTTTGAAAACCTGCGCATACCGCCAACTTAGTCCCCGCACATAACTCCACAAGCTACGCACTCGTCACACTCTGACTGTTAGAGTGGTGCTTTATAAAGGTAAAAACTAACTTACCATCCAGCAGAGAGAATACAACGCCACACCAACCCTCATCCGCACCCGATGGAGGATAGCGCACTGCATTATATAAATCTACTGTTATATTGATCATTAACCGGATCCACGCGGCTCGCATAACCGTTTGTGTTTTTACAAGACATGCCCCATACGCGGCTGACATAAGCGTTTGTGTTTTCACTTTGCTCCAAGTTTCGAACCTCAGTTCAAGTTGGAGGGATTTTTTCATGGTGTGGAACTTTGGATAAAATAATACGTCAATCCTCGGCCTTATGACATCTGTTGAAATATCTGACTAATAATTTGTAATATCACAAGGATAAATAAAACAACAGATCCCTGATTTTTCTTGCGGTCGGTAGTTAGTCCCCGCCATAATCATGCCCTATATCTGTCTCACTCTCGACGCTACGCATGGCCAGTGGGTAAGAGTGACACACGATGCGTGCTTTGATTTATTTATGTTACGATCTAATTTGTTTATATTACGATATATTTCAAGAATAATGTGACACACGTGTATTATAGAGTACCAAAAAGGCACAATGAATCCCATTGAACGTTTTTGTTTAGGAAAATAAATCGTTTCATAACTAAATACATGATAAAAGTAATCATTTAAAAAACGGCGAAATACAGCCGCGCACGAGCGTCTCTTAGGAACAAAGTTAACGCGTTTAAAAGGTTAACACTAAAGGAAAGGTTGTCAGCCCTCCGCTTCACGTACCAGTCCAGGGTAATATTGAATAAATATGAACATAACATGAACATGCCCAAATCATTTCAACACACTTCCCTTATTTTATCAATAATACTTATCTCAGCCTTGCATTCTTTCCTTCAGTCACACATCTATCATATATACACAATTTGGCCGCACATTCGTCCGAGATATCGCATTACGACTGCTTTCACTCAACTTTCATTTTTGTTTTACCAACTCCATGCTTCGCTTCCATACATTTCATATATATCTACACCCTATATAGTGTAGAAGATATACACCAGCCAAGGCTGCCAACTATTAACAAATAATGAAGCTCATTCTAGGACCAGTCCTGTTCTTCACATTCTCGGGAAGCGAGTAGAATATGGGAGTGGAAGTAAATAAGTTAGAGTAACGGAAATTGCCGCTATATGAGAAAAGGGAACACGGGACATAACCACAAAACTCCAACACAAACTAAAATAATACACGACAACAATAGTAGATCCAAACAATTACGTATTTGACCTTTTTATAATTTTGTTGGCTACTTTTTTGGTGATTTTCAACATATTGATAATCCCGGTTAGCCGCTTCTAGGTAAAATATTTTGTCCCGATGGAATAAGTAAACAAAAATCCTTACCTGTGTCTAACCGACATGTGCATTTGTATTTTAAGTCCATCTAAATCAGGCGGTTCCGGCACTCCGTGTAATTTACATAATTCTCTTAAAAGTATACCGACCTGAAATATTCAAATATATCATTTTACACATCATACTTTAACTGCGCAACATTATCTTTACTGGCAACTATAAAAACGGGAAAATGTGATTATTCCTGTAAATGTAATGGCACACGCATACTGAAGCATGCTTTTATGTGTATGATTTTATCCCCCATTTTTTCACAAGTTATTTATTTCCGTCACTGCAAATGAATAACTTAATACTATAATACTTTCAAGTAATACATAATAATATTACGGAGAAATTTGACAATTCTGAGCCCTATATATTTTATATTGCATCTATTATATTTTATATTGAAATTCTCATTTTAAAATTCGAGTTGTAGTAAATACACATCACCAGTGGGGGAAGGTTAATCCAATTCACATTTATATAACATTTTCTAACAAATGAAAAATTTTCACAAAAATAAATAAACCTAAAGAAATGGTTTCACATTCCAACGTGCAGGAGCAACCTGCCAATGGCGATACTTGTTGGAAGAGATGCCACACAAAAGGATCGGGTTTTTGTTCATAACTTCTGCGTTAAGTCGGCCGTGCCTCGTTAAGGAATTTCTCGGCTCTAACGATAAACTAACAGATACTTATTTATTTAAAAAAAACACTTATTGAGTTTTATTGCATTACACATGACTAAAATACATGAAAATTAAAATTATGATAAAAAGTTAATCAATAATATCTTTTCCAAAATATGTCACAAAAAGTCCCGTTCCTTAACCCCCTACCTCTATTTATTACCCTACCAACCTCTATATAATTTATTAAATTTTTTTTTGCTCGTTAGTTTTACTAATCACGTGTCAATGAAAACAACTGTAGTTTTCAAAATAAGTCGCGTGTAATGAAATAAAACTTAATAAGTGGCATTATACAAGTGTTTAATAATCAACATGCCATTCCACAAAGTTAAGGTGGAATCAATAAATAGATACTTACTTGATTGATAATGTGGTTATCTATGCCTTGTGTGTTGCTAAGAATCTGCACCGCATTGGTAACGCTGGTCTCCTCACTCTCAGCAAACCAGACGGGAGGTGTGGAAGGGTAGGTTTCCTGCAACGACAACCGTTCATGAGCGAGGCGTCGAGTTGAGTTGTTGCGCAGAGAGCACATCCCCAAGTACCCAAAGTATGATACTATCGTAGCAGCACGGAACAGACAGAGCACGTCTCTCAGTTCAGATGGCGACCTCGTGTTTGCCCTACCGTTTCCCCTCCCCATAGCAGGAGTTGGCGACAGGGACTATTCCGAGGAACCCGCATCATCTCCATGACCCGGGTCCTGAACGGTAAGTGCTGATTTTGGGAGATGAATGCCATCACAAATAGTATTTACATTGCCAGTTTTGTCAGAGTTTATTCACTCGGACACTAGACTCGGCAGTCAGACAGGTTTAGTGTCTCTTTTTTTATTAAATATTTTAGTTTTTCGTAGTTTTTATGCAATACTATAATTATTTTGTGAATTTTTCATTTCTTATCGGTAGGTTCACATTGTTTTTGGCATAAAAACTGTAATGAACATCTAAAACTAAAATATATTTTTAAAAAAACCGATCCTTCAGTATGAAGAGAGAAATAAATAAACAAAACTCCCTGATTTTTGCCTGACCCAAATTTGAAACATTTAAAATTAAAATGTGCATTACACAACCGAAAAAAAGTCCTTTCAAACCGAGTGGTATCAGATTGGGACAATTTGGCTAACAAATATTTGGTGCTCTTACAGCAGTTTACCAATTTTAAAAACGCTACAATGGTTTTCTGAAGGAAAAGCGCCACTGACTACACCGCGCATGAGATAAGCACACCAGCAAAGGCTGTCGGCCTATAATCCAATGATAATAATAATAACAACTTTCTCTTTCCAAACGATAATATTTAATTTAAATTAATATTCTGTCTCCGCAGTATCTTGTGTATTGTAACTATTTTTTTAAATTAATGCCTTTAAATTGTTTGTTTATTTTAAATAAAAAAATGTGTGAAATTCTAAAAATAAATATTATCAAATCATAAAAAAAACATTTTCCTGTCGGTCGACACAAATTGGACATTTCTCAGAATTTCATTACATTAACAAATAATGAGATAGTTTTCTATGATTTCAAGATACCGAAGAATTTCAGAGGATTAATTAATTTAAGTGGTTTTTCAGCGTGAATTGGCATTCGAGTGAAGTGAGACAGTGTGTCTGGTACATTTAGTCTAGCAGTGTGGCATCAACTTCACACGGGGGTAATTACAGGTCTAGTTGCTCACATGAAAAATAGAGCAGCTTCCTGGAGATATTTTAAAACTCCCATTTTCAAATAAGTATCGCGTAATATAGCAAAGTATAGTGCAACTTGGCCATGACACGTACGCTTGTAATGAAAAGGCCCCCGATGATTTTATTTACACACATTTCCATTTCCATACCTCACAATTGTGCTTTGTAAGTGTACTAAGACAAAACTTGATACCTAGTACTTTATTAAAGGTCATAAATTCTTGTCACTTCTTTACCCACACCCACTTGATTAAATTCATCTAATATTTTACTTTTGGTTTGATACTGATAAACCGATTACAAACGAGTCCAATGAGAGTTTTCAATATTGATGCCAAAAGTCCACAGAAATGATAAGGCCGATGCTAACCCCCTATCCATTGGTCGGCAAAGTGTGGCTCCGGAGCCGCATGCGGCTCTTTGATATAAATATCCGCGTAAAGGCTCTTCGACTCTAAAACAAACTAAATAATCGTCTTATTGAAGAGAACCTGAAAACGTGCTAAAAATGACGACATAAAAACCTTTATCGATCTAACTTTCAAGGGAGATGCAAGGACATTATTCTTAATAAGTAATATTCTTACTTTAGAATTTTTTTATCAATGAATAAAATCCTTACTACGTGTGAAATTATAATTAAGGTGTACTAAAATTGAAAACATTTTGGATCTCAAGAAAAAGTTCATCCTTGTAATGCGAATATTTGGCTCTTTGGCTGACTAGTTTGCCAACCACTGTCCTATCCTGATCCTTTTAAAACATCATTTATCTAGCAAATTACCATCGCTCTATACCAATGTGCTTAAAATCAATATAAACACTATGTTTTGGTACATTTAACAAAATCGCCATTGACAATAAGTAGAAATTTGAAAAAACTTTTTTTTAATCTCTCTCTTTCTTTTAATTCGAGAAACGTCACGTTTTGTCCATTTCCCATTATTGCAAACTTTCATTTAACATTTTTTCAATTCCTGACCGACATTAGATGAAATAATATTGTTTTACTCTCTGAAAAATTATAAGACACGATACTCGTACATTTTTTAATATTTACACATTAAAGACATGTGACATAAAGGGGGGCTGTTCTAAATTATGGTTAAAACGAATCATTAATTACTTTTGTAGAATAGACTCGCAAGAATCTTGGTAAAAATTATGGTGATAAACTTGTTACTCGACCTAAAGTTCCACTAGAATTCAATGAGGCAAAACAGGATTTCATAAAACTGTCATGTTTTGAATCTATAAATATAAACAATCGAAATTTTTTGTTTACATATTTTATAAATGTCCGTAATACTAATTATTATGTTCTTAATTACTTATTTTAATTTTGGTTAATTTTGATGGGTGGTATGTGCCTCCCGCAACAATAGTACCTACTTTTTAAATTGTTTTATTTTCGACTGTATGGTTGAATCTCCTTACAGACGGGTGGATTATGATTTGTGTTGACCGAATAAAACACAATCTGTCCACAGCTGGACAATGCAAATAATGTTATTATTATTATTATGTAAATACACAATAACATAAGATACAATAAATAATTAATATTTGACACCGCTCCGTAATATCGATAACGAATATAAATATTGTTATTATTCGCAAATCTTTGTTTTTTTTGCTCCGTAATTGAGGAAATGGACGAAACAACACAATTCATTTGTAATTTTTGTCGATTATAAACTCCCAACTTTCACATTGCCAAGGTACGCATCACACAAGAAAAGCAGTAAAATTATGTTTTAACTACATGCTATTTAAAATAAGAAAGCGTAGTTAATAACGTGGAAATGTATGAAAAGACATCGTGAAATGAAGCAGGAAATAGTTTTTTCACAAGGGACTCGCTGTAGAAACGGGAATGCATTGTTTAGTAGGTTGTGTTGTCAATATGAAACCAATAATAAATAACTGCCTTTGTCCGCGGGAAGGTTCTCGCACTCGTATGTGGCGATAAGAAAACAGGGCAAGAGGTTGTTAGTTCAGATGTAAAAAGAAATGCCGATACTTACTGTAATATTCGCGTGAATTTCATATTTTTTGCCGTTTTTGCCTACGAATCTACAACTGAGCTCATCGACACTGGCTGACATTATCTGAAACCTTTCATGATTTTTGGGGAATGCTTGTTCCAGAGTCTTTATTTCTAATTTTAAAGTATTCAAGCAAGCCATCGATGTGCGAAAGGACCACTATAATTTTATTCCCACCAGTAGTGAGATTAATTTTTTGAAAATACACGACGCACTACTCCCATTCACTCCCAAGTAAGATGGCTGCGGACAAAAAAAACGAGTGGAAACGAGTGAACTCGGCTCTATTCGACCGCGCTCGACTCCGTTCGGCATCACTCGGGGCGATTCGGCGGACTTCGATTCAGTATAGCCATATGTAAAAAAAAACTGTAAATATGTTTTCACTATCTATAAGGCACTAGTACTTATCAATAAATTCTACCTACCTAATAACTTTGTATGTAACAAAGTACAATCCCCCTCTAAAGCATAGATCTATATTTGATAAAGTGTGTTGAGATGGTTTGGACATGTGGAACGTATGAGTGAGGAAAGAACGGTTAAACAAATTTATGAGGCGAATGTAGTTAGAAAAAGAAGCAGAGGAAGACCGAGGAAAACCTGGCAATATGTTAAATACTTGAAAGCGGCCGGGTCAGGAGTCGTAATAATCGTCGGGTATGTATGAGGAGATGCATGAATGTAGAAGAGGCGAATAATGTTTGCAAAGACATAGTGGTGTGGCGTTCGATTCTCTCTGCCTACTCCTGCGGGGAAGCAGCGTGATGGTTAGTTAGTTAGTAAGTTATTAAGATCTGCTACTGACCCTTAATCTGCACCCAATGGTGCATAGGGCACTGCAGCAAATAATTTATTGCATGAAGATAAGGTGACACATCCAGCGCTTCAGGTTAGTATCCATATTAAAGTGAAAAAACACTTGTGTTTTTATAAAATAAAATAACTTTGTTTTAAACACTTTTTATTCGTACTTTTCTTGTCATCATCAGATGACAAAGTTCTTGTCACAACCGATTGGAGAAAAGTACCGATAAAAAGTGATTAAAACAAAATAGTTTTATTTATAAAATGTGCCACTAACTATCTGCGAGAATCATTCAAGAAAAAACACTTTATTTAAACTCCCTAGGAATCTAGGACCAAACCTGCAATCTCCAGTATGTTAGCCAAGTGTGCTTATCACGACTTATGGAGGCAGTCTAAAATTATGGAAGCAATTAGGATATAGTGTCCATATATTAAACTTAGCTTGTGAAAAAAGTCAATACTAAAGAGAAAGTCTGATATGAGTACTATCTGGTATGGATATTGATACTATTTATTTAAGTTTTTCTTTATAAATCCAATCATTAGATTTTACAAAAAATGGTTTATTGAATTTCATGTTTTTTAGCCATATACGCAATTAAGCATTTACTCGCAATATTTTTAGGTTTCAAATGATTGGTAACCACTTTATGAAATGTGCTTGCTAATCATTGCTTTATTTTTTAACGTTTATTAAAGGAGAAATATCTTAATTTCATAATGGTTATAACTAACATTTTTCGTTCACAAAAATTTCAAAAAGGTACCTAAGGAAATGTATAATTGAGGTAAGTACCTACCTATCTATGTGTTAAAAAAAAAATCTTTCGCCAGTATGGGCACACATATGACATTTGTAACAGCTGTTTATTTTCAATAACGTCAAATTGGTCATTGTTTGACGTTTCGTTATGTTTCTTGCATCTATAAATACCAAAATGGCTTAGTTATTTCCTTGATAGTGTATCTAAAAATTGTGAAAATGGATGAGTTAAATAATAAATTCAATTATGTGTATAGTTCTTCCTTAGAACATCGCGTTCAAATTAAAATGTAAGAGAAAGCCTTAATCAGTGGTATTATGAAGTCTCACTATTGTGTTTTTTTGTCCTTAAATACGCGATTGTTTTAATTTTAGTGGGACTCTAGAGGGCAGTAGACCTAAGCCGGAGTATGACAAGCTATTGGAGGAACCGATGCTCAAATTCTCCGGTTTGTACCAGGATGGTTGTTCAGACTTGTATGTGAGTCTCACTGTTCTACAGAATGGCAGACCACTGAGCCTTCCTGTCACCACGGTGTATAAGCCTTTCACCACGCGCTGGAAGTAAGTGGTCAATGTAAATTTTACACATACTTTTGTTACATTCACTAAGATCCAATAAGGACCGATGGCGTGGAATGCTCTTCCACCAGTGGTTAGACATAGGGAGAGTGAGATGATCTTTAGAAAAAAAACTAATAACATGTTTGTTTGCTAGTCTTTTCCACCATCTTCTTTACCCAATTCATTTACAGTGAAGTGCCCTTGAGGTAGTATTTTATGAAAATGGCGCTATATAAATTATCCAAATTTATTATTATTATCAGGGCTTTTTTTCAAACAAAAAAGGTCCCGGATCTCACTTCATGTCAAGCTTTTTACTAAAAGAATTATATTCAAATATCATTTTAATATTCATTACGATACCATATTTTATCATTTTGATGAATTATATAAATACAGATGTAATAACGTAATTGCAAACATTATTTCGTCTAATTGATTTTATTTTATTTTTTAAATTTTATCTGTGAAAAAACGTGCCGGAATGCCCTTCCACTGCGTTACATGGAAAAAGCCCTAATTATACCGATAGTAATTAAATCATAGATAATAAAGACTAGACGTTCATACTCAAGCTCAAATTGTAATGTACCAAAGCAAATAGAAACCTCGCTCTGGTTGGTGAGATTCTTACATGATACTTAAGATAAGATTACATGAAAAATTATTATTGTTACTTAGTTTGTGGGACGGTGATTGTCAATAAGCACTGTGACCTGCATAGGTCTATTATTACAGATTTCTAATCTAACACTCACCCTCTAGCCCTAGGGCTGATAAATCTTGTTACTACACGAGGGATCAGGACTCCCCGGATCAGGTCCCCGGATTTGGTTAAATAACTTCCGAGGATGTGGGTCCTTGTGTGTCATGAATAATACAGAATTTGTACGGGCGTCTCATCATCTTCAATGTAGAGCTTCTTGTTCTTGTGATTTGTTTATTGCACCTGCAATGTCCAGTGAGGGTTCCAGTAAGTCTTACTTCTAAATGGAGAATATCAATTATATAGACCGCTTCGGATTGTTTCATTTTTGGGCTGGTTTCTTAGATTTTCCATTTTAAACCCTGCTTAGTTTTGTTTGTTGAACATATTGTAGTCATACAGGAGAAAGTGACCAAGTTCATTTTTTTTTACAAAAACGTGATTATTAACTATTTGATATCTTACTAGCTTAATATTGCCCTTAAAAAATCCCAAAGCGATTTTAAACTTGTAAGTATTATACATTGACTTGTTAAAAATGACCAACTGCATTGATGTTTATTTTCTTGCCAAGCAAAAGTGATTTAAATGGCCCTCCTGAACTTTTACGTTTTGTTAGTTGGTCACTTTTTCCTGTACGACTACGATATTATCTTAGCATTTTTTAATAAAAATTTCATGATTTCTTGTGGTCACTTTTAGGGCTGTTGTTTATTTTATTATATTTTTACTTCGTTTATAATAATATTTGTCTACACATAAAACTTTATACCATGTGATATTACCAGCTATCTGCATGTATATTATTATATATGAGAAATAACCATATCAAAATTGTTAATAATTATGTTTTTCACAATCAAGAAAGTGTGTACTTAAAACAAACATAACATACGACTAACCACTAGCGCGATCGCAATCGATTATTAAAAAAAGATGACAATATAAATGACATTAATTTTGGGTACCCTATTATATAAATAACTTTAAAAACATTAAAAATGTATCATTACTTTTAAGACAACCTGACAATTTAACATTGTTGGAATTCTTACACCAAATGGCTCAGAAACATTTATGTATAGTCGGAAATTAATATTTAAAGATAATCCCTAAGACAATAAACTTTCAGAGCACATAGTATTAGAATTAAAGTTTGTTATATTGTCAATTCTGTTTTTGTTGCACTTCCAGAAGTTAACATGGTGACGTATTTAACTATAGTGAAACCTCCATCTATCGTTTCTCGAATAATCGTTTTCCTGGATATGTTTATTCATCGTGGATGTCATTTTCAGAAGCGTGCACACTCTTTAAAAGATTGAAAACTTTCTTTGCAAATTCAATAACTGATGCCGAAAAAAATATTATTTGCAAAGCCCAAATATACATTTGACTTACTGAAATAAAATATTTAAAAAACAAATGTCGATCACAGATTATTTACAATGCAATAAACATAAATATTTTTTGGTTCTGTTCAGCTTTATATTTTCTTTTTAAAATACATTTTATTTACATCTAAAACCATTCTTCTTAGAATTTTAACCTACCAATGGTTATGCAGATTGGGAGGATGGTATCTTTACTCAACCGTATCTCCTTGTGTATTGACCTCTTAATCTCGCATTCTTAGTTTATTTCAATTATAAAAACGATAGATAGAGGTTTCACTGTGTTTACTATTCATGTTTGCTCCTCAAATAAAAAGTGAGGTTGGGGGGTTAAACTTGATAGTTAAATTAGTGGTTTGTTCCAGCTGGAATGAGTGGGTGACTCTCCCGATCTACTACAGCGACCTGCCTCGGAATGCAGTGCTCGCCATGACCATCCTGGATTGTGCGGGACCCGGGAAGCTGATGGTGGTCGGAGGGACTTCTATATCACTATTTGGAAAGCACGGAATGTTCAGACAGGTAATATGATAGGTGCCCCCGCATGCAAAATCATTTCATTTGTAAAAAAAAAAAAAATCCATAAGTATTTTTCTTCAGTATCCGTATTTCTATAATTTTATTTTCCTTTTAATTTTTATTTTATTCATTTCAAATGGATGTTTTTGTTCCCATGATATAAACAAGTAATTTGTGACTATTTTTAAGTAAGCCTGAATGGTTTTGTTTGTGTTTAAAAATAGAAACCAAATTGTGGGAGGTGCAGATTAAACCATCAGACCACAGCCTAACTAAAAAAATCCATGCTGAGATATCAATAGTTCTTCAAAAATTTATTCATATTTTTTGAAAACATTATCTCGCAACATGCATTAATGTTTTGTTTTAAAAATTCTTAAATATTGTACATTGTTTTTCATTTCTTAAATAATTTTTAATGACAAAAACTTAAAATAGTATCCTGATATTTTAAAAAATTATTTATCACAATCCAAAATCGAGGGGGTGATAAATATTTTCTTATTACATTAAAGTGTAGCTTAGTAAAGTCACAAACATAAAATTTATTAATATACAAGTACTATTATTATACACAAGATCACAAATTGCTAAAATTAAAATTAAAAGTGTGGTAATTTTTTTTTGGTGAGTTATAATTAATTTTGATGGTTTTTATTTATTTATCTGTCATTTATTGTATTATATTTCCCCATACTCTTGTAACGCCTTTCAACTTATATCATCTCTATTTGATCAAATATATCTCAGTCCTACTGCCCAAGAATCTGGAGTGCAGGATTGATCACCCAACCTTCATATAATCAAAGATCTAGTTAACACTGCGTCATTCTCATGCAGTGCCTTATGCACCACTTGAGTGCAAACGCAGGCTAGAATTTATTGTATGACATGTACCTCAAGTTTTGTGGTATTGGTACAGATTTTACTAAATACATATTCTTCTCTTCTCCGTCTTATTCCTCATTATTGAGGGTTGTGACCCTTGTCGAAACAATGACTCTTCTCCAGCTAACCCTTGACTGCGCTGCACGTAGCGCTCCAACGACTGAGGTGCTTGCTGCTGCCTTAGATGATCAGTCCATCGTGTGGGGGATCTTCATCTCCCTCTCTTCCCCTCCAGGCTACTGATCACAACCAGTTGTTCCAGGCTATCCTCATTGCCACGCGCAACGTGTCCAAAGAACTGGAGAATACGTCATGTACAGACATGGCCAGAGTCAACCCATGCAAGTGTAGTTCCTGGCGATTGGACTCATAATATTTAATAACCAAATACAGAATATTATAATAGAAAATTAAAAAAAATAATAAAATGATAATGTTTATCTTCTCTTTGTATAGATATATAGGTATTATTAAAGCTTGTTGCGTTGTCAACAGGAAAAAATAACATAATATGTAGTAGATAAAGCTCTCTTATATTCTGTGAAAATTCTTTACTTACTGATTTCTTAATTATACTCGATAAATTTTTTTATGCCATTCCTATCAAGCCCATTGTCCGCCTTCGTAGTGTAATTAACGGTTAACACGCTGGGCTGCCGTACTGAAGGTCCGGGGCTCGATTCGTAGGGGGTATCAAATAAATATTAGTAATTTTTCACTCTATAATTTATTCAATATTACCCTGGACTGGTGCCTGGAGGGATGATCACCTTTCCTTCATGTGCTAACAATCAAGATAACACTGCATTTATATGATGCAGTGCCCTATGCACTATCGGGTGCGGATAAGGGTTAAAGAAAGCCCATTATAGAATGTTTAAAAAAATATATATTAATTTATTTTATTGCGTTGTAGATTCTTATATTTTTTTGATAAAAAGAAAGAGTAGTAGTAGGTACACTGAGAAGATAATTTGCTGATTGGACTTATTTTTTTATTAATATTGAAGCATAAATGGTCATTTTACTAATGTTTTTTCAAAGGTTCAAGATTAGTAATGGAATTTTATAATTTTTTGATGCTATACCAGTGCCATCACACTGTGAGTGGAGGATAAGTAGAAGAATGAATGAATACAGGCAAATCTTGTTAATGGGAATTGAAGGTGTCAAAATTTAGAAATATATTTTGAATTACGAATTATCAAAAGAAAAAGAAACACTTCCATTTACAAACTTATGTTTCAAGCGTAATTCACATATAATATTTCCTCGGCAAAATAATAAAACCTGTAAACAAAACAGATGTTATGTATTCTTTTGGCATTCGTTTTGTGATAAGACATGATTAAATTATAAATAAAACACTTGATTTTTACCACTTGAGTATTATATTAACTAGCCGTAAAAAAAATATAATACGCAAGCGCTAAAAAAGAAGTATTTTATTTATATTATAATTTAATGAAACGGATCATTTTTGCTAGAACCAAATTTACTTCAATTCTTCCTATTTTGAATAAAGACCTATAATAATTTCTCAATATGAGCAAATGTTTGCTGCAGAATTTGCATCTGATTAAGGTTAATTTTCATGGCTGATTCTTTCAACTTCGCAACTCAGAATTTCTAACTCTCAACTCAGAACTAAAAACATTAAAAAAAATATCCCGTTGAAAAAAAAGTAATAATATTGTTTTAAAAATTTGTCTGAGAATAAGGCAATTATTAAAATACAAAATATATATATAAAATACAAAGTATATTGTCAACCGAAGAAGGATAACTCACTTTGACAGTATGAATTAATTATATCATAGGAAAAAGTAAGTATTCTGCTTGATTTAGTATTATATTAAGTTTGATCATTGAATTAAGTTATTTATGGTGCTATGCCGAGGAGCCTAAAGTTCTGGTCTGTTTGTTGTCCAGGGAATGTTGGACTTGAGAGTGTGGCCGGGGGTGGAGGGCGGGAGCGACACTCCGGGGAAGGCCAAGGACCGAGGCAAGGAACAGATGCAGCGACTCGCCAAGTTAGTCAAGAAGCACAGGAATGGTCACATGGCTAAGGTAAAGCATACACATATAACTCCTTCGCTCATAATTCCATTCATACACAAACTCAAAACTTAATCTTAACCTACTTCCTTTATAACCTTAGTTGCGTAATCATTTTGCTTATCCATAATTACACTTTGTTGTAATAATTTCACAAACCTTTTTTAATCATTTACGTATTTTTGTATTTGTATTATTAACGTCTTTTCCTATAACCCTTATCTGCTCCCTACGTTGCATAGGGCACTGCGTCGTTTTGATACAGTGTTATTTTAATCATTAATTACTTGAAGATTGGGTGATTTTTCCTGCACTGTAACAGTCAGGCTTGTATTAAATAAATATGATTTTTACCCCACTGGAAATTGATTCCGACACCATCAGTTGGTTGTCATATGCTCTAACTAGTATACTACAAAAGTTAAAACACCTTTTCTACATTCAAACAATTAAAAATATTTATATTTGTCAATAGCAGCCAATGGCTAGAGCGCTCCGGGTTGCATACCCGAGCTATTCTTCTATTCCTATCTACTATTTCTACACCTTCATTTATGTCATATGTGTCCATCAATTCTATTCTACTCCCAGGTCCAAAAATCTGGAGGGCAAGGCTGATCGCCCTGCCTTTATATAATTATCGATCGAGTTAACATCGCATCTTTCCCATGCGGTAACCTATGCCTGAATAGAAAAATATTCTCCAAATTTTTTTTCTTTAATATTGTTGAATATGGTGGTGCCGTGCCGTGCTGAATAAATGCTTGACTGCGAGACAGGCATTTTGGGTTTGATTTCCTCCAATTACAAACTAAATTGTTTTAGTTAGTTTGCATGTTGCGATATATTTATTTTTTGTTCTTTTATTTCCTCCCTTACCAGCCTCAAAAGTATTTTGTTTTCTGTGAATTTTTAAAAAAAACTTTTTAGTTTTTGTAATTTTTAATAAAATTCATTATCACCAGTTTTTCTATAGTAAAAATAACATAATATCACATCGTCATTGATAATGAAAAAAATATATATATTTTTCAAGTTGTTTCAGCAAGAAGTATTACTATTATATTTCAGTTCAAATGAGTGAATTAATGCATTAGACTGAGGGTTCATTACAAAAAAACATCATTAGTATCCATTAATGGAGTCATTCCATACATAATATATGAATCTCTACCAGTGCTTTTATTATTTCAAACACATGACTTTAGTGGTTTCTACTTATCATATTTATGTTATCTTGTTCTTCTACTACAATAATATATTAATTGATTGTAAAATATTTTGACGAAATTTAAAATAATAAATTATTTTGTTTGAATTGATAGGACAAACCATATTTTTGTAAACAGCGTAACAGTTTAATCTTTAAGTAAATGTCATTAGTAAATATGGTGTCTAGACTTTAATCGGTAGTAGTTTTTGGACTGGAATTTCATAACGTTTTAATAAATTTACATGAATAAATTACGTAACGTATAAGTAACGTGTTTCATACTCCGAACAATCTACTCCAATAAAGAAGGGATTCAGGCGAATACATAGTGAAACATGGTTTATTTTGTAACAGCAATAAAATAGTAATTTCCAAAATTATTTTCTGCCTGGATTAGTACTTAGACTAGAATTTTCGTTTATTTTAAAAAATTATTTTCACAAACACATTAAATCACATACTAATGACTATATGTCATAAATTACTTTTATGGAATAACTTGGGGTTTTAAGTAAATGGGGTAACTATATAGTAACTAGCCATGTTTATTTTGTAGCTGCAATTTATATATTTTTCTTTTAATATTTTCAATTTTATCACTATCAGCTATATCCGGTTATCAGAGACATATTTTGTTTACAAATCAGTTTTACCACAGTAATTTTGCAGTAATAATATTTTGAAAACCTTTTTTTTTAAACACAAGTTTATTAGTCATTGATAGATTTTTTTTCATCTTATTTTATGAATATATCATTGGTAATAGTATTCAGTAGAATAAATATTTACAAACGTACTACGAAACGATCCTTCCTTTTATCATTTTCCTCACCTTTTCAGGTTTTAGATTAGGAAAAACTTAATTTTTGAAAAAAAAATGCTTGTTATTATTCATAAAAAGCATGGGTGGCCAACATTTTCAGTAGCCGGCCCAGATTTTAGACATATTTATTAGTTACTTTATTAGGTGCTTTTCTAACTTATTTGTATATTTACCTTCGTAATGCCGTTTAATGTTATACTTTTCAAGATAGAAACAGAATCATCGCATATCAGGCATATTGACTTTGTTTTAAATTCCATAAAAAAATAGTTTATAGTACATCTGATTTAAAAACTTCTCAGTTCTTCTATTACTCTTCTCTTCTTTAGTCCGACGTCTTTACTACTTGACGCCATTATGGGTCTTGAAATTGTCAGGATAGTGAAATACTGAAATACTATAACATATGGGATATGATACGAACTACGCACGATGAAATGTGCTTTTGGTGGTTTTGTGTACACTTAAGGAAAAAACGTGTCATTTGCTCCGCAGGCCGCGGGTTGGCCATCCTTGATATAAAGTATTGAAAATTTTATAAAAAACAATAAGGCAAATTACTATGCGATTTACCCTTTTTCAATTATCCTTTCTAGAACCTATAACCATTATTCATTTCCTTTTAAAATTGTTACAAAAAGTCAAATTATGAAATTAAGAACCAAGTCTAGCAAGGATAATAGCCTAATTAGGTAGAGGTAGGTAGGTAGAGTAGGCACCTCATTATCCTTCCTGGAACTTATAACTTGTGACTCATTACCCTTTCATACAGTTATGAAATAAGTCCTTAATGAATAGTTTACCTACATAATACAGGTGCAGCAGTTTATATGGCCATTGTAATTAATATATTTCTGGGTATGTAATAACTTTTCCTTGAGGGGATAGTACACCTACAAAGGTGTACTATCCCCTCAAGCAGCTTTTACAAGCTTAAACGAATTTGGATATGTAACCCTGAGCTCCCTAGTCATTGCTGCTATTCTGCTTTTCCTAAATGCTGTTCTTCTTCCATTTCCCTTAGCATATAGTAGTGATCTTCACTCTGAGCCTTTTCGCCTGTATGTTATGTCGTCTGTATTCCTTCACTATGTTCCACCCTCCTTAGTTCTGGAGTGCAGGACTGCTCACCTTGCCTCGATGGAGTCAAGTAGTTATATTGCGGTGCACTTTACATCAGTCGGGTGCCAACAGGGACCAGAAGATATCACTATTCTTAATGTTTATTTACGGCAGGGTTATCAAAAACAAGAAAATAGGTGATATTTATTTTGCTTTCTTGTAATGATGATATGGAAAATTCGATTACACAGCAGACTCTCGATTTACTGAGATAGATGGTAAATAAATTTCTGGGACAGTCAGTATTGTACATTTTTAAATGTAAAATTGTAAATAAAATAAAACTTTCCACTTGAAAAACAAACGAGACTGTTATCATAATAAAAATGTCAAATAATATTATTTTTGACATGGCAAAAATAATTGATACACTCACAATAGTAAAATATATATTCACTTTAATTAGAATGTATTGAATCCTCCTTATTAAGTGGTTTTTTAAAAACAAATAGCCCATATAATTTACTTGCCACTTGATATGCTATATTTGATGTCCTCGTGTGTTTCAGGTGGATTGGTTGGACCGCCTGACGTTTCGAGAAATAGAAATAATTAACGAGAGTGAAAAAAGAAACTCTGAGTATCTTTACCTAATGATTGAATTTTCAACTATACAAGTTGACGGGATTAATGTGAGTTTTATTTATGACAGCATGAAAAAATATATAAAGCGTTTCTCTAATTTTTGCATGACTTATGCTTTACAGTAAAGTCCCCTATAGCGTTGGCATAGGTACCCCGTTATCTTAGAGAGGTTATAAGAGGTTAATGTTTTAAATTGTATTTTTACATTTTAACTAGCGGAAATGAGCGTAATGAGTCATTTATAATTGAAATACAATTCAAAAACATTATCTTTCCTATATTGCCAACCCCATCGTAGACGACTCCCGGGCAGACCACCAAAGAGATGAATCGATAGCTGGGAATTGACATCGCAGGAGGCTAATCTCTCTTAAAAACAGGCCACAAGGCCTACAACAAAAAGAAGAAGAAGAAGATCTTCCCTATAACGTCCCCTCCGATAATGCGGTACATATCTCAGCGTTATAGGGGGGTTTACTATATGTAATAAAGTAATAAATTAGTGTAGTGAATAAATATTAAATTGCAATGTTGTATTTTAGCATGCTGTGGTATACTACGAGCAGGATGGAGATGAGATGTATCAGTTTAGAGCGCAAGCTGATATTGTCACAGTTCCCGATCATGAGGTTTTACAGGTAATTTTCTTCTTCTTCTTTCTTCATAAAGGTAAGTTTCTTCAAACTACTGATAGTTACGGAAGTTCAAAGTATTGAAAGTATAATGGGCAGGTGTATAATATATACATTACCTAATGTTGACAAACATAATATCATATAGCCTTCCTCTATAGTATAATGATTAAAAAAACAATTATACAAGATAACGCTGCATAAATCTTATGCATGAATATCTCTGGATATGGGCAGAGATCGGAAAATGATTTTTGTTTGTTTTTGTCCTTGCCAATAAAAATTACTTTTTTATTAATTTTTATTTTATTCTTTCATTTTGTTCGATTGAGACTGCACTGTATTTACAAAAATAATTTTTTTAATTTTAAATTTAATAATGGTATACTTTAATTTATTATAACGTCAAGTCAATTGAGATAGTAATATAGAAATTTAGAGGGCTTATGATATGTCATTGGCTGATTTAAGTGATCACTTTATACACTGTGTAACAGTTACCATTTTCTATCTATTCTATTTTATAACAAAATTTGGTTCATGGTTTTTTTTCATCTTATTTTATGAATATATCATTCGTAAGATTTTTCAGTAAAATAAATATTTACAAAAGTGCTACTTAGCGGCCCTCCCTTAAATCATTTTCTGCACTTTTTGTGGTTTTAGATTGAAAAGAAATTATATTTATGAAAAAAAAAATGTGTGTCGTTATTCGTATAAAGTATTGAAAAATTTATAAATAGTAAGGCTAATTACTATGCGATTTGCCCCTTTTCAATTATCTTTTCTAGAACTTAAACTATTATTCATTTCCTGTTGAAATTGTTACAAAAACTTAAATTATGAAATTAAGAAGCAATTCTAGCAAGGATAATGACCTAATTAGGTAGAGGTAGGTAGTAGGCACCTCATTATCCTTCCTGGAACTCATAACTTGTGACTCATTACCCTTTCATACAGTTATGAATAATTTTATAATTGTATTTACTTATTGGAAGTGAGTGACAACCCTAGAGTGGAATAATAATAATAAGAATAAGTAACCATTCCACAGTGGGTAGTTTGGATGTACTCCCATAATCTGTTTATTGTCTACCTACTTTCTTTACTCAGGCAGTGATAAAATTTAAGTCAATTAGTTCACATTTGACCCGAGTATCTCAGTGCGCTTTCTGTAGTTGAACGGCCAACAAGTCGGCGAGCTCTCTCTGAACGCGCATTTTGTCGACCTTATTTTTTACTACCCACCGTGCTTTACTATAAACAGTGATGGGCATTTTCAACATGGCCTTAAATACTTCGGCAATAGTCGAGATTAATTTACAAAAATTCGTCGTGTGTTCTTGCGATTACATTCACGATTTTTTAGAACTGGAAGTGATCTGAATTGTGCTCTCGCCAAATATAATATGTTTTAAATTATTAAATAATGAGTGATTATTATTATTTAAACAAAAATTAATAACCCCATTTTATGTAAATAACATTTTGACATACATTGTTTTCAATGTTAATTTATATGAACTCTTATTTAAACCGTTATAAATTCTTGTTTTAAACATCCCGACAACAGTAATGATTTGATACCGTGACAATTATAAAAATAATTATCGGTTTTATTTAAAAAATTGCCATGGACGGCGCGCAATGCAAAGTTTGCGAGCGGCGCAGTTTTTCGGTGACGCTGAAAGCCCTGGTGAAGCGGCTGATGCTGTGTTTACGCCCCCAGGAGAACCTGGCGGAAAGCAAGCACCACAAGCTGGCGCGCTCGCTGCGCAGCGGCCTGTCGGACCGCGACGCCAAGCCCAACGCCAGCGTGCGCGACATCCTGCACGCGCTCGTGGCCTACCCCTCCACGCAGCCGCTGAGCGGGGAGGAGCAGGACTTGCTGTGGAAGTTCCGCTTCTACCTGAGCACCCAGGAGCGAGCCCTCACCAAGTTCCTCAAGTGCGTCAACTGGAGCTCTAGCGGTATGCGACAACATATTTACTATACAACATGATTACTCGTATGCGTAATCTATATAGATATTGACGACATATTAGTATTAAACTTTCCACATATCCCATTAACTTTCTTTTATTCTGAAAGCATCAGTTATGATATGATGAGACTTTCTATTTTGCAACACTTAATATAACTATTTTCCAATTTCACACACACACACACATCTATATATTTACAAGTATGGGTATGCGACCCATTGCTGCAATTCTTATTTTTTCCTTTCTTTTAGTTATTATTAAAACAATTGTTTCTTCTCTATGTATTTCCTTTCAATGTAGGAGTCCTGTCCTTTACTCTGAACTCCTTCACTTCAAGTCATCTGGATCCTATTAACTCCATATCACACTAATATTCCACTCCTATATCCGAGAATCCGGAGATCAGGACTGATCATTCTTGACTTCCTGCATGTAAGCAATGATCGAGTCAACATTATCGGATGTGATACGAATAGTGGATAGAAGAAGAACCTAACCCACAATTGTCTCAAAATATACAATTTTATGATCTCTTCATCATTAGATAGACAGGTACTATTTTTAGTTAGACATTTGACTGTGAAGTTATTGATAGTCAGCAACTGAAGTATTGCAGGTTCAATTAGAATCTATGCACTCAAGAAAAAGTATTTAAAATTCTTCTGTATATTTGTGATGGGTGTTTTTCTCTCATCTTTTTCCCTCATCAAAGATGACATAATTTGTTCATACAACACACTATTTAATTTTGACACATTTTTTTTTATTACAATAACATAGCTAAATTATACACAAAATAAAAATAGTAAAACTTAAAAAGCATATTTTTTTTGTTCGTAAGCTAAATCATTACGGCTCATCCCCAGGTATTTTTGGAAGAGTGTGTTCAGTTCATAGTTGTGAAAGTTATTGTTATTCAGTTTTAATGTAAAAAAAATCACTTTGAAGACAAACCGGCAAATCGCCGGCTTTGTGAGTCGGTGATAAATTGACCTTGGCCGGCGAATCGCCGGCTTTGTGTTGCAATGAGACAAAGAATATCAGATTAAAATATATTAAATGTTGCAGGTGAGGTTCGTCAGGCGCTTTCCATGATGCAGCAATGGGCGCCCATGGACGTGGAGGATGCACTGGAACTGCTGACTCCTAACTTCACTCACCCGGCTGTCCGGAGGTAATACATGCTTCATTTGGACTATATGTTGTTGTTTTATAGTATGGCAAACTGTGAGTGTTACTATGGCTAATTATGCAAATTTTGGCCTTCTCTTACTCAGTATTCAGTCTCCTATGATCCTATGTGAATATTTCTTTTTTTGAAAATATCTTTTTTTATTTATTTTATTGCAATCAAACATTGGATTTAACCCCATAAAAGCCATGTACAAGATGTCTCAACAGAGATTCATGGTCAGAAGGGGAAAATTATTATTTTTTTATTATTTTTTGACATCTCATCAAAGATAAAGAATATGGAAGTCTGGGCATTTATGGGGCTGACGACCATCATAGGGCGGTTTAAGTAATCACTCTACACACAGGTAACATTCACCAATTCTGCCCATTATTGACATTGATATTGCCCATTATTATATTTACTTCACAAAGTTCCCAACAGATGGCAGTCTCATCTGCCAGTAATAACTGAGAAAGTGGTTATATTTAAAATACAACCACTGCTGGTAAATGTTACACAGTGTATAAAGTGATCACTAAAGCCCGACAATGCCATGTTGTAAAATCTAATTGCCTAGGCTTCCATACGCCCGTCTACATACAATATATCTTGATTTCTATTTTTTTCCTTAACCACCTGTTTCTGTGTGAACAATATCACTTTAGCCAACTTAGCTCATATTACATGGCATATTCACAAACATTATTTCAGATACATTTAAGGTTTTGCTTAAATTTTTGACATTTGACACCAAGCTGTGGATTTGCTATTGGAATATAGAAAGTATCGTAAAAGCATGTGTATTTGCATTCATAAAGTACATCTTTCACTCTTGGTGCATTTAAAGGCTCGCAAGTACTGCAAATTCAAACTGATATTTCAATAGGTGCCTTCTGTATCGCTGTGTAACCACCTTGTCTTGACTCGAGGCTAGTATAAAATTGTGCGTTTAAAGAAACGGACTTATTTCAAGATTGAGATGCATCATGATATGCCTAGAAGTTGGCACCTTCCTTCATTTACCTCCATTCCTTTCGGTTCTGGAAAAAGTCGAAGGTAGTATTTAGAAAAGACTTATAACTCATTTATTTAATCTGTCTACCTCGTAAGAGACTTATGTATGAGTTTTCTTTCACCTGTGCCTGATACTATCAGTTTTTCGAAACTCCAATAAGGGCGGTGACAATTTAATTTAGATGCACTGATAAAAAGAGTATTGTTTGTAGTATCACTTTCAGCGAGTGAGTTCCGTATTCATTACGAGTCTATCCTCTCTCCCTGTCCTCCACCTAGAGAGGAGAGCCGACCGATGGCGAACTTGTGGCAGCTTTGATTTGGTCAGTTTATCTAGTAGTCGATCTTCCTCTTCTTCAATCACCCGGACACCTCCCGTGACCGTGAACTTTTCGAGGCTGTCATTGTTTCTTCCGCAACATACTACAGTATAATAAAACTAATATTCCAGGTATGCCATATCAAGATTGAAACAGGCTCCCGATGAGGACTTGATGCTATATCTCCTACAACTTGTTCAAGCACTAAAATACGAAAACTTTGATGAAATCAAAGAAGGTAGTAAATTATTCTGTTCAAATTCGACATTAACACCCATATATGTACTGGCTATCAAATATTGCATGCAGAAACTGCTACAATTCTACAAGCTAGAAAATAATAACATTATTGATATTGTTATTTCACACTCTAATTGTTTGCGAAAAAATCTTCAGCCTTCTAAAGGATAAAGTAAATTATTGAAAGTTACCACCATTATCGTATTTTTAGAAATTTCTTAAAACTGTTTGATTTTTTGTAATGTTTAGATGAATATGATTAACTATGGAATGATACTTGCCAAAAAAGCATTTGGACTTGCGTAAATAATTTCACAAACATTTTGAGTTGATTTTTTTGTGTGAATGTATGAAGTGTAAATTTGGCAATATCATAAATATAACTGTTTGGCTATCCAGATCACCCGTTTTAACACCATCAGGCTTTTTGGTATTGCTATCTGAAAATATAGATGTAAATCCATAGTCCAGTCTCTGGCCGATCTGAAAGCCAACATTCCAACATTTGGACAGGAACACTGCGCCTCATTTGCCAGATGTAATTTTTTCATAACTAAATAAATAAATTGTATTATGTTAATAAAAGATATCAAACTCGGCATTCAATAATCTTTTTAGTTGCTGAGTTACTAGTTTTAAAATAAGCGTTTTTTCAGTTGCTGAGTTATTACTTTTTAATTTAGTTATAGTTACTATATTTTAGAAACTAATTGTTCACAATTTATTGGCTTACGCTGTACATACATTTTTTTAAAGACTCTTCAGTGTGCAATGGTTTGCGTAATAATAAATTGCATGTTTTCAGTTTACAAGAACTTGAATCTGAGTATGGATGCCTCCACCTGCGGAGGTGGGGCCGCCCTGGCAGAGTCCAAGTCTCCCGCTGGCCCGAGCGCCTCCGCCCACCTCGCCCACTCCGCCTCTGCCTCGCAGATGGACAGGAAGGACCTCAATTCCAGTGTTGCGCCAGTCGGTGAGTCACCCTGTATAATTCTCTACCGCAGGGGTTCCCAATCAAAGTAATAACAAAAATTGATAATATCTTACGAACACCTTGTTTCATTAAAATTTAAAGATAGAAAGTACTTAATGAAACACCCTGTATATATTATAGTAGAAAGAAATAGGTACCTACAATAATAGTAGCTGGGTAGATAGGCACAAAAATTAAAACATTCACAATATGAAATTGAGTTATATCATATTTATAAACAACAAAAAAGAGAATATTTGTGGTTTCGGATAATGATCGACTCACGGCGCCCCTCTTTACTTTCTACGGCGCACCAGGGCGCACACTTTGGGAACCCCTGCTCTACCGAGTAGAAGGGAACACGAATATGCTAGGCTTTTCTTTTTGAAAATGAGTTATATCAGGAAGCCTTGAGCTTCTGCATCAGAACCGAGAATGCGATGGGAGCCTTCAATGCTCTCCCAGCTGTTCTATATTTACATATTATTTTAAGAATTAAATGAGTTAAAGAATGTAATTGATTTTCAGATTCCCCGCAATCATTTGGATTAGGGTCACCGTACATACATGATATAAGTAACCCCAATAACCTACTGGATAACCAATCTCTCAACAGCTTTAACGTTAGTCAATCTAACAACAATGCAGATACAAGTGATCTCTTTTGGTAAGTTACCTTCTCTGTTATATTTATTCATTTTTACTTTAGTTTCAATTTCCAATATTTATTTGTAAATATGTATATCACCCGAATTGTAAATGTTATAAAATGTCCATTACTTTTTATTTAAAATATCCAATTTACTCTTTTGTCTTCATTGGGCAGGACAATCTGGAATTTTGGCTCTATCATTGAGCAAACATCCCTATGTTTCTAGCGGTGGAATGGGGGATGGTCAGGACGTTAAGTGCAACTTGGCTTCCTTCCTCATCGAGCGGGCGTGCGGCAACTCGGCGCTGGCCAACTACCTGTACTGGTACCTGCTGATAGAGTGCGGGGACCAGGACACGCGGGTCAAGCAGGACGGGGTCGTGCGCGACATGTACCTCACTGTCATGAAGACCTTCTCCCAAACTCTGGCTAAAGGTACGCTATAGCCGACTAGTAAACTGCGCAATACAACTTATGATATTACAAGAGGGTGAACATATTTGCTTAATATCACCAATCGTGTGTGCCCAAATCTAGCGCGACCAGTAATTGGAAATTCGTCAAGTAAGAAGGGACTAATGGCAATTACGGATCTCCAAGAAACCATTGCTGAGCTGTGCAGTGTAAAATAAGAAAGGCTAAATGTGCAGTACCCTGTATATATTCGAGATTACTATTACATGTCTCGATCCTTGGAAGTTGTGTATATAGTATTTTAACAGCCGTTTTCGTATCTCAATAGGAACTGGCACCTGTTGAGAACTTTGTGAAGTAACCAACTTTCTCTTTCTTATTGTATATATTTCAAACGTTGTTATCGAGGTCTCGTACGAATGGCAAAAGTGAAAGAATTCGAGGTGAAGGACATTACTAATGAGTCCCTGGGGGTAGAATTATTACTAGGTAGATATTATTGCCAACGTATCAATCCGATACGGTGCGAACAGGGGTCACAAACGAATGATCGCTTTCATTATGAAATCTAATGGGAAAAATGATCTTTTCTAGGAAACGCAGAATTGCAGAGAAGACGTTCGTTCCTCACGAGGCAGCAAATATTCATAGACAAACTCGTGAAACTGGTTAAGTCCGTGACGGGAGAGAGCATAAACCGGAACAAGAAAGCGGAACGACTGCAGCAGCTCCTGGCCGATCCGGAAATGTTCAAATTCAACTTCACCAACTTCGAGCCCATTCCATTTCCGCTGGACCCGAATGTTCTGATAAAAGGAATAGTCGCCAAGAAGGCGAGCCTCTTCAAGTCTGCTCTGATGCCGTCTAAGTTGACGTTCATAACAGTCGACGGAGGCGAATACGAAGCCATTTTCAAGCACGGAGACGACTTGCGACAGGATCAACTAGTTCTTCAAATGATAACACTCATGGACAAGCTTCTGCGGAGGGAAAACTTGGATTTGAAACTGACTCCCTACCGGGTGTTGGCCACCAGCTCCAAGCACGGCTTCCTGCAGTTTATAGAGTCGGTCACCGTAGCGGAGGCCCTCGCGGTGGAAGGAACCATTCACAATTTCTTCCGGAAGCATCATCCGTCGGAGACTTCTCCGTACGGAATTATGCCGGAAACTATGGATACATACATCAAGAGCTGTGCGGGATATTGTATCATCACATATATATTAGGTAAGTTTTTATCTCCTTACTCGAGGAACTTGTGCACAACTTACTCGAGCTAGTACGAGTATGGATATGCGACCCGCAGTACCCTAGACAGTGGAACCTCTCGTAACGAGCGCCTCTCACTTGTGAGCCGGGACTTCTGCGCCGGTCAAAACAATAAATGTTTCGCCTAACGAGTAAGATTCTGGAACGAATTATGCTCGGTTGGAACCTAGAAAAAGGAGAATACAGTAGACTGATTCTCCTTTTCTTCTATAGTATTTACCATTCCATATGAATTCAAAAATCTGGAGTGCAGGGCTGTTTACCCTGCCTTAATATAATCAACGATAAAAAAAAAACCTTGTGTTGCGGTGGTGTACCTTCAACTTCATATACAAAAACACACCTTGAACATCTAATTTTTTGTCTTGCTTTGCTATAAAGCGGATAGGTGTAATAAAAATATATTATCAATTTTTTCTGTCATCGATGCGATCTAATATTGCTCGCATCAGATTATATTTTTTTAACAATCTTCACCGTTTTTTGGTTTTAGATACATAATTCTGTCACATAATATTTTTCTAGTTTTTTTTTGTAGCTGAAGCACGTATGAATTCTTTCAACATTTGGTAAATTCAAATGCCTTGCATTTTTATTTTGCCGAATAACTTCAAAATTTATTTGTGTTTATTTATTTGACTACAGGTGAGACAATTATAATGTGACCCTTTGAAGTTAGACCTTTCATTTAGAAATATTATATCAAATGTTATCTTTTTATATTGATGTTTTTCTCTTTTAAAACAGGTTAAGGAAACATATACATGCTGGTATTAAGTAAATCAATCATCAGTGAACTACACTTTACTTCAAGTTCACCCTTACACTATGAGTGAGAGGTTTTATGGGAATTTCAGCAGTCTTCTTCTTCTTCTTATTATTATAGACCTTGCGGCCTGTTTTCAGCAGTGCACGTAGCAAATAATTATATCGTGTTATAGGTGTCGGAGATCGTCACCTGGACAACCTGCTGCTGACGACATCGGGGGCGCTGTTCCACATCGACTTTGGCTACATCCTCGGGCGGGACCCCAAGCCCATGCCGCCCCCTATGAAGCTCAGCCGCGAGATGGTGGAGGCCATGGGCGGCGTCACCTCCGAGCACTTCCACGAGTTCCGCAAGCAGTGCTACACCGCCTTCTTCCATCTGCGAAGGTAGGCACAGCACATCTCATATGATCCGAGGTGATAGGACTTGTTCTTCAGTCGCTAGTAATGACTAACGTTGTTACCACATTTGCTGTTGCCAAATTCATGTAAAATCCCCTTAAATTTATTTTCCTATATAGCAGTAACGTCCTTACCCTAAACTCCTTCGCTTCCTTTATCCGTATCCCATCAAATATATTCCACTCCTAAATCTAAGATTCCGGAGCGCAGCACTGATCACCTCGCCTTCATATCAAATTAATCAAGTGATCAAATTAATACTGTATCGATCCAATGCTGTGCCCTATACACCAACTGGGCGTGGGTAAAGATAAAAGAAAGAAAAGAAGTAAATGCATACATATTACATAAGCTATTACAAGTACGGCTATGTAAGTGATTGTTGCTGATAGTTATTTTCAAGGTTATTATGCCGTCTGTCATTAGCATTTCTTGATGACATTTTGTGTTAAATTGCAGCATCCATCATGAAACAAATAAAAACCCAGAATAACGCTATCGACGTCTGAACGGTCAAGAAAATCAGAATCATTTATAATAAAATGTTATTATTTCCAGACATGCTAACCTCATGCTGAACTTGTTTTCTCTGATGGTCGACGCAACAGTTCCTGATATCGCTCTTGAACCAGATAAGGCGGTAAAGAAAGTACAAGATAGACTCAGGTTGGTATTACACTTACAACACGACAAGAGCCTATTCTTATAATTCGCGCACATCTAGTTTCGAGCAATGTCTTTGCTTTCTATTCTTTGGGCTTCTTCTGTTTGCTCCTATCCATTCCAAGCATATGATGCGCCTTCGACCACTTCTAACAGCAATACTTTGTGGATCAATGACATGGCATTATAAATAGAATTGTGCTGTGAACACTATAATTAATTTGCTGTGAAACAAACACAAACGCCACACAGTAAAAGTAGCCCCCTGAAGAAGCTATCAGAGTAGTCTCTGGCCTCCTTGTGGGGGAATCGTTTGGTGATAAATAGTCAAATATGTTAATAATTCGGCGGATATGGAGAAATAAGTAAAGTACTGACTATAATATGTTCAAAACAGTTATACACAAATGTAGATGAGCTATCATATAGTAACTACATTAAAAGTTCATTGATTCTGAAAATTCTGATTCAAATTTTGGCATTTGTTTTTTTTTTAATATACTTTCTTTCTAAAAAAAAACTATAAATATATTTTTGTTTTTATTCATCTGAAAAAAAAGCAATGTACAATATGTAATGGAAGGAAGTACCCAGGTGGCCATTTTCTTTTTTGTAAATTTGAATACCTACCATCATGATTAATTTCGATTATAATTATATTAGTTATATAATTTCTGTCCCATAATTTCTTAGTCCCATAATTTCTGGTAGTTTATAATTAAATCCGGATGATTTATTCCCAGGTTGGATCTGGGTGAGGAAGAAGCGGTTCATTACCTTCAGAACCTCCTGGATATATCGGTGAGTGCCGTGATGCCGGCGCTCGTGGAACAGTTCCACAAGTTTACCCAATATCTACGCAAGTAATCAACCCTCGATGCCCGTCAGCTGACCGCTTCTATTTTCACAATGGAAACTTAATAAGAATCATTACTGTAAATAAATCTATGTTTATTTAAATTTTATAAAACATTTTGTTACAAAAAATTATATTTTTCTTTTTTGATCACAGACCTTTTTCTTCCTAGAAAAATACACCGAGCTTAATAAATAATCTTGCTGGTACAAAGAAGGTTGGGTTTCTATTATTTACAAAATACTTCTTTAAAAAATTGATAAAATGATTTCTTAATTTTTTGCTTCCCAGACCCTTTGTGGCAAGTTTTGATGGAAAACAAAATACATATGTACATATATGCATACAATAAATATGAGTAAATATTACTTAACAATACGTAAAAAACACAACACAAAAAGACTAAGCAGTGTGTTTTTCTCCAATTTTATGTCAGAAAGCACCAAATAACCCTGGAAAATAAGGTAATGATAAAATATGATTAATCTCTAATCATTACTGAATCAGTATGAAAATAAGTACAAAATCTCTCGACATAAATTTACACAAACTTAACTCTGACTAATGATATCAGCATTAACTTTGTAAACACTCCATACAGTAAAAGCTCGTTAACCACCCTATACATGAGGTAAGTTCGCTATATTATCACCTGAACGCAACGAGCCGTATCCTGTACATTCAGATGCAAAAAAATATACAGCTATAGAAACATTAGTGAAATGTCAAATTTTTCCTACTCGCCCTACGCATACGAATACGGCAGATTTTAAGTAGATTTATATTATCCACTGACACTTCGTGATGGAATTGCATTTTTAATTTATTATTAGATTAAAACCAATATTTTTAGCTTCTCCACTTTTTTATTTGACCAGCGACCGGGTTTCGTCGTTACCGACATCATCAGACTGGTCTGATGATGTCGGTAACGACGAAACCCGGTCGCTGGTCAAATAAAAAAGTGGAAAAGCTAAAAATATTGGTTTTAATCTAATAATAAAAAAATAATAAAAAAAAAAAATTAATAAAAAAAATATTTTAAGTATTTTGATGTCAGTAGAAGTTAATGGACGTGTCAGTGTTTTCCATCTCTCCCATACAAGTTACGTCACTAGTCAGTGGTACTCTAAGTTCATAATAAAAATATATTTGTAAAAATATTCAATACAATATTATTACGAAAAATTATCCAGCGACATCTTATGTTGAGAACCTTTGACTTGCAAAGAATATAAAAAGGGTCATAAATGGGTCTCCAATATTATTTTCATACAAAACTTTCGATTATATAAAAAAGTTTGACAATTCATAATTCGGAATAATATTTTTTTGAAATTTAAACAAAATAACAAAAACCAAAATGAAAATTTTTGACAGATAAATTATTAAATTACCTCACTACCTTAACTGACAAAGTGAAATATTGCGCAGACATCTATAATAAGTAAAGGGGTCCAATCGGGGGATCCACTCCTTCTGCCATAAAGTTATAAAGAGCTTTTACTGTAATTATTATCATTTAATTAACTTAAATGAAATAAATCATCAACATACTAAAGTCAATTATTAAAAAATTACTACCTCAAATAGAAAGATATTTTTCTTAATGATGTATCCTACAATTAAAATACATAAATATTTATATTTTGATTTTTAAAAAATATATATCTTACATTAAATCAATGGAAAATATCAACAGTTTTATTAACTCTTGGGGATTAGTAAGTAAATTGTAATTATGTTGGTCCGCCTTACCTATACCTGGAATAAACAAAGCCCCTCATTCAAAACCCATGTGGGTACACTGCTGCTGGGTAAGAAACTGGTACGCACACACGGAGCCAAGGGCAATGAAAGAATTACAAAATTCGTGATGGATGACTTGCCAAGAGATCGAAGTCCTTATAGCAGGAGGCACAATGGTCCTTGTTCCTACATACTGGCACGTATTAGATTTTCTCCAGTGATGAGTGAATCACTGGCCAACACGATGACAGCTCCTGTTAGTTTCTCTAGCAAGTGACATGCTGCTACTTCCGCTTGCGTTACACCACCAATCACATACACCAATAATGATTTAGGTCGGAGAGGCATCAATGAAAATTTAACATTGTCACTTTTCAATAAATTGGCCGCCGTTTTCAAGTCTTTACAACCAATATCTATATCGTTTACCGCCGTAGAATTGTCCATATTGATTTGCGATAGTTTATCTCCGAGATCATCGACGCTTTTACAACCGTCGAATATGGAACCTCCGAGTTTAACATCATTAACAAGACTCAGTTTGGTTATGAGCTCATTTGTGTTTTCTGAAGTTAGAATAACTTTAGATATTGCGGCAACAGTCGGTACGTAAGACCCGCTAAATACATAACTCGGACATGTTGGATCATTCATTTTGATGTCTTCACTATCGCTGGGTAGTTGTTTCAGTTTATTGGCGGCAGTTTGGAAATTATTTTGCCATCGCGGCAGTCTATCGCTGATAGTGGCCAAATTAGGTATACTAAGCTGCAGTTTTCCACTCGATGGAGCCAATATTAGCCCCGCTGAACACATGTTTTGAAAGATATATAAAAAATTATAGCCGAAAGCGTGCAAGTACTTAGTAACGAGACTGTTATATTCTTCGCTAGTGATTCCTTGGGTTAAAGTCAGTAAACATAGCAACCTCAAGGATGTGTACATGTTGGAATCGGTACATATATTTGTTTCTACATAATTGAAGTTTGATTTTTTGTTTCGATTATAAAGCATGGATCGTTCTGTGATTTGGATGTCTTCGAATCTGTCTCCCAAAGAAGATACGATAGTTTCGCAAGCCAGCACGTGATTCGCCAGACTTCTCTTTGTTGCAATTACCTGCTGTAACTTGGTGGAGACATACTGCTTCATTTGGGTTAATCCCAGGTCTCCGATGTTTCCTCCTTCCGTGTTTAGAGCTTTGACTTTAGCATTTAGTACAGAAAAAACAGTAGAAAAGTGTCGATATCTGATTTCAGAATAAATAGCGTCAGAGTCACCGTCCAAAAGCATAATGGTTTTATTAGGTAGTTTATTATCCTTGTTTGGAGCTTCAGGCTGCGAATTCGTCACTCCTCGTTTGAATTTTGTATTATTTACATCGAGATCGAGTTTCCCGCATTTCACCGGGAACACTTCGTGCAGGAGGCCAGTGTAAGTAGCCGGAGTGAGGAGTCCCGAAGCGTAATCTTGGTCTCTATCCATGATGAGTAGAGCTCCGAAATCATTTTCCGATTTCGCTATCTTATCTCTGTCAAATGTCTCATGGTATATGTCGTACATTTCCATAACGCTACTGGATAGTTTCCCGACCGTTACGAACAACTGAGGTTTTCCCACAATTTGGAAGAGAGTCCACAGCGAGTTGGATACGCTATTTAGGAGCGAAGAATCTTTATTTACAAAGACAGACTTGAAAAGAAATGGCAATTCCAGGCTTAAAACATTCTCATCCGTGAGAATAAGTTCCCACTGGAATGACTTGAGATTAACGATTCCCGCCAGTCCCTCTTCCTCCAATAATGTGTCATATGCTGCAAAAACTTTTGGGATAACTATAATTGTGATGCAAGTTGTCTCATCTACAGCCTTTTGGCTTAGTAGACCATTGATTTGGTCGAGGACATATTTAAAATTAATCAAACACGACGGAATCATATAGATCCTGTTGGCATTTGTGGATGAATTGATTTTCGGGTCCAGTTTATATATTTTATCCACTCCCCTTTGCCTGAAAAAAATAACAATAGAGTGAGACACTACACAGTATAATAGTAAAAAAAATATATAAAATAAAATAAAAATACCGAAATGACTAACCGTAACCAAGAAGCCGCGCACATACATTCCAGAGGTTCGATAAGAGTTGGTTCAATTATTAAGTCTTTCTTGTCCCCGCAAGTCAATAAAATACTTTCCAACTTCTTCTGAGAGATGAGACATAGAGATGATATTTTCTTCTTTAAAGATATTTCCATTTTCAATAGTATTCCGAGACGATTTTAACGTGGAAATGATAAACGTCAATATTAAATGTCACTCAAACGTCAAATCTGGTCAAAACAATAGTGTTGCTAACGGTTTACCTAGATCGAGTTTTTTTAAAGTTGTAAAATACATACATTTAGGCATAGGTATATATTATATGTATTTTAATAAAATAGAAATAAGTTTATTTTTTGTGGGTACAATAATAAAATTTAAATCTTCAATTCATCAAAACGATGGAGTACAATTATAAATATTATAAACATGGTGCTGGCAAAAACTACTGAAAATTCTAGGAAAAATAAGCGAACGGTAAGTAAAGAAACGATCCTCTTCACCTACTTACGCGGTGAAGCAAATAAACTGCGCGAGTTAATTGGAAAATTGAGGGAATTTGTCAAAATTTTTGCACTGTTTAAAATGGGAAAACTGTAAATTCTAAACAAAATATTTTTTTATTTCTAAATTCTAAAAAATGTAATCAAGCTATTTTCTACTATCTCTATGGCAACACTAGAACTAAATTTCCGGTCATGCGCCGTTTCTAAATTTTCATACGTCTTTTTCGCTCCTTCAGACATGGCTGCGAGATTTATTTCTAGATTGGTAAGTTATATCATCCTTATATACATTTACTGAAACAATTACAATTCCGACAACTCATAAATTACACGGTATTCCGAAGACTATTTTTGAGCTATTAACATCTTATTTTTCACTGTCCTTACGCTTAAACGTTGAGGTTATCATTTTATTATGCAAAAGAAAAAATAGATCTCGCAAAATGTTATCTATTTTAAGTACGTTCAGTTAAATTGAACGCGGCCGTTGGTTTTAACTGTAGAGTATCGCTTTTCGCCTCTGTTTAAAATTTTATTTTAGAGACATTTAATTTAACATATCTATTCTCTAAGATGTTTTCTTCCATAAGGTCTCCGACCAAATTTCACGGACGTGTCGAGATTTGCGCCGTTTAATGGTGTAATTGACACGAATTAATGAGTTGATTAGTATGCAGGTGCAATGAAGGTTTGTGCGTAGGTTTCTGCATAATTAAATCGCTGAGACAGACGGTCGGTTTTGGGGGAGTGTTTATGTTTATGTAATGTGTGGTAGGCCTTGCCTCGCGCGAGCGGCGCGCGGCCCTACAGCTCGGCCCCCAAGAAGTGCACGCTCATCCCCGGAGATGGCATCGGGCCGGAGATATCGGCCGCCGTGCAGAAGATCTTCGCTTCAGCCAACGTTCCCATCGAATGGGAAAGTGTGGATGTTACACCGGTCAGGGTGAGTACTCTCATTCTTTCTCGTTCTTCTTACCCTCAACCGCACCCAATAATTTACATGCCAATTTATATAGGATTGTTATTATTGTCCGCCTCCGTGGTGTAGTGGTCAGCGTGTAGCTACCGTGCTGATGTCCAGGGTTCGATTCCCAGGGGGGTGAAAATAAATATTAGTGATTTTACACTGTAATATTTATTTAATATTACCCTGGACTGGTTCCTGAAGCGCAAGAGTGATCACCTTGCCTTCATGTAAGTGACGACCAAGATAACACTGCGTCAATTCGATGCAGTGCCCTATGCACCATTGGGTGCGGATAAGGGTTAGAGGAAGAAGAAATCTTTCGTAAATCAACTTTTGTCCTTGCTGGAACACGTTGAAAATAGTTCAGTAAAAACAATTCCCATTTTACAAAATTAGAGAATGTGACCAAAGATTTCCCGTCAGGGAGTCAGTGGCATTATATATACATATATTAGGATATTTTAGTATTATTTTGTTGATTAACGTCTAAAATTATCTAACGGTAGGGAATTTCATAATACTGAGACTGTAATGTGATTTAAAATAAATGTTTATATTTTGTATTATTCTCGATCTAAGTTATTATTAGTTTTTAAAGTATTGTTTACTGATGATTGTCGCGGACATCTTTAATCATTTGTTTTTACATTTCAAATTTTATCCTCGAAGAACTCGTATATATCGGCAGTGTAGAACTTACGCAAGCGGTACAAGTGTGGATATGCAACCCCGAGTTGCCCTTGCCATTACTGCTATTCCTCTTTTCTCCGCTATAACACTTTTATAGTTTCCTTTCTAATATAGCAGTAATCAGCTGTCCAAACTCAAAACACAGTAAGGGACATGTATTTTGTAGTAGGTTTTTTTTACATTTTTGGACTAAATAGATTCTACTTGTCCAATAATACAAAAAAAAATGTACTGCAAAAAAAAATGTCCCTTACTGTGTTTTAAGTTTGGACAGCCGTAATGTCCTTCACTATGAGCTTTTTCACTAACGTCACCCGAATCCTATCAAACATATTTCACCCCATATATCCGTGGATCTGGAGGGCGGGACTGATCTTGCCTTTGTGAAATATCTGGGTTGCTCATTTACATCATATTTCAATAGGCGATACCTTGATTTATAAAAGATACAAATCTACTCGTATATAAATTGGTTTTCATTTAATTTGGTGTTTGTAAAGAGTTAACTACTTATCTAAGAGCGAGAATGCTGACCAGTATTATCAGCCAATTTACAGAAACATCTCAGTACGTGTTATTAAACATATCGCTCACTCCTTTCAAGAACGTCATAAATCAAAAAACTTGATTTTGCAGGAGAATGTTTTTAAAGTTTAAAAATATAACACAATGTATTGAAAATAAATATCAAGCCACTTATTGAACTTTTTACTGTGCAACAGTTCTTTTGAGGTAAAACCTGAATGTTTTTTCTCCATTTGAAAAATATTTAGTTTATTTAAAAAAAATAATTAAACCATACCTTTTCTTCAAAATGCAAAAACAACATTTTCTGCTCTATAGCGGGTAAATATTAAGTTAAAAATATGTCTCTTTTGCTGGGATATAGTACATTTTCTGGGCATTCCGAAAACATGCACAACTGAAAATTGACGATTTTTGATTTATGACGTTCTTGAAAGGAGTGAGCGATATGTATTAGAAAACTTTTGTTAGTGTTGTGTGCATAATTTTAAATGTAAATATTATTGTTTTGTTCTCTAGCCAGTCATGTTGTGGTTGGGAAGATTCTCAGGTTATCTTTCAATGATTTATTTCATTTCTTGCAGCTTGTTGACTAAATTAATTTCCATTTTAATGTTGTTTTTCGGTGCAATGTTTGCAAAAGGCTGTGAAAAATTGAAACTTACGCAAGGTATTAAAATCTCCGCAAATATGGAAGGCATCAAATATATAAAACAATGTAAATGTTTTGTAAATTTTAATTTGTTTTTGATATAATTCAAATCTTTGGTAACTCTTTGTTGGTCTAATGGTTGGCGCGCTTAGCTACCGTGCTGGAGATCCCAGGTTCGATTCCCACGGAAGGGAGGTGAAAATAAATATTGGTGATTTTATACTCTAAAATTTATTTAATATTACCCTGGACTGGTCCCTGAAGCGTAGGAGTGATCACCTTGTCTTCGTGTAAGTAACGATCAAAATAACACCGTGTCAAAACGATGCAGTACCCAATGCACCATTGGGTGCAGATAAGGGTTAGAGGAAGAAGAAATCTTTCGTAAACCAACTTTCGTACTTGCTGGAATACATTGAAAATTCAGTAAAAACAATTGCCATTTCACAAAATTAGAGAATGTGACCAAAGATTTCCCGAGTCGGTGACATTGTATGTACATATATTAGGACATTTTATTATTATTATGTTGATTACTGTCTAAAATTAAAAGTAGGAAATTTCATATTACTGAGACTGTAATGTTTAAAATAAATGCTTATTATTCTCGATCATTGACTTTGGCCAGGCTGGTGGTGATTAAGCATTATTTGGTCTTGTGGCGTGTTGGACTATTTTGCGCTACCTGTGGCTCTGCGAGGTCTGTCTTCTAGTGTATTATTTCAAAGCAGCACCTTCAGCTTATTTATCTGATCCATCCGGTACTCGGGGGAGTGACCGGCGGCCATTGGACCTGGCACCATCAACTCCGTCTTCTTCTTGTCGTCGGCTCGTTACATGTCCATAAATACCCGAGGATGATAAAATTTACGGCAGATTAAAGTCTTTCCATGAAACGGAGTTTCTCTTGGCCATCCGCCTCCATAGGCGGTGTTCAGTCTGCGCAGCATCTTCCTCTGATGCGTCTATTCTCTGTCATTCCCTTTCCTTGATGATGCACATTTCCACGCCGTACAAAAATATGGCGAGCACTAGTGCTCTTACTGAGCCCTTCTTCCTTCTACTAACCCTTATCCACACCCAGCAGTGCATAGGGCACTGCATCATATAGAAGTAGTGTTATCTCGGTCGTTAAATACACAAAGAGCAGGTGGTCAGCCTTCCGCTTCAGGTACCAGTCCAGGGTCATATTAAATAAATATTAGACTAAAAATTACTGATATTAATTTTAGCAGGTCATGGTATTTTTTGCTAGATTTCGGTCTCTCCATGTTTAGGATAGTTTGTCCATTCGCGCGTTGTCGTTATCACATACAGCCAATGTTTATATTTAGATATCTTTAAGTAAAAAAAGATATAATTTGTATTTTTAAAATTATTTTGTTATTATGCGATAAGACACTAGTTTTATTTTAGAGAAATATGTAAATGACATCTTCATTAGTAAACCCAATTATTATTCAATTGATAAAGAGCTACTTATTTGTGAAATATGAATAAGCCCGTTGCAATTAGCATTCTCTTCCACTAATTTATATTACCGTTAACCTCCACTAATTTACAGAAACTATTCCACCCACACATTTACGTGGTTACCTAACCATTTACATATCTCGGCTTCAGATCTTTTGTTTTTTCTTTGAAACGCTGACAGTTCTATAGAAGATTACATAACTGAATTTGAAGCTTGGCAGATGGTCACAATATAGTGTGTTTACAAATATTAGTAGGTAAGACTTTTGTGCTTAGTATACAGTAGAACCTCTCATAATGAGTTCAATTCGTTCCAGCATCTTACTCGTTAAGCGAAACATTTTTTCCCATACAAATCAATGTAAAATACGATAATGCATTCCAGGCCGACAGAAAATTCAATTTTTTACAATTTTTTTTTAACGTTTATTCAAATAAAATTACTTTCGAAACCGAATTTTGTATCTGCGTTTTTATCGCATTCCATAAAATAAGTTGTTTTATATTTAGGAGTAATTGTGAAGTAATTCATTAAAATTCTTTTTTTAAATAATAATTTCAGCACTTTCTGATTATCCTGTAGAACAAATTCTGTGAATGTGTCGCGTACAGATTATGAATCAATTAGGGCCACTTGCAATGCACTATATTCACACGCATTTGTTTACTATGTAGTACTCCAATACACATCTACTAACTGTAATGGTTTATATCCCCCTAAATAATAATAATAAATTTAATTTGTCATAGTATTATACCTACAATGATCTTATTACATTGAATAAAGAAAACACTTGGTTTTTTACCACTTGAGTTTTATTATAGACTACATGTTTCAGAAGTTAAAGTTAAACATGTAGTCTATAATAAAACTCAAGTGGTAAAAAACGAAGTGTTTTCTTTATTCATTGTAACATGTCTTACCACAAAGTTAATGTCGAAACAATAAATAAAATATCTTATTACATCATTTCATTTGAGGTTAACTTGATGACTGCAGTTCAATTATTATCTCGAGCCATAAAATATTATTTATTCTCGTGTTTTAAAATAAGTATTCTTGGCTCTTTTATTATATTTTTATGTCTGAATAATATCATTAGAATATATTCCGCAGGGTGCGGACGGCAAGTTCGGCATTCCCCAGGACGCCATCGACTCCGTGAACAAGAACAAGATCGGGCTGAAGGGGCCGCTGATGACGCCCGTGGGCAAGGGGCACCGCTCCCTGAACCTGGCGCTGCGCAAGGAGTTCAGTCTGTACGCCAACGTGCGGCCCTGCCGCAGCATCGAGGGCTACAAGACGCTGTACGACAACGTGGACGTGGTGACCATCCGCGAGAACACGGAGGGCGAGTACTCGGGCATCGAGCACGAAATCGTGGACGGGGTGGTGCAGAGCATCAAGCTCATCACGGAGGACGCCAGCAAGCGCGTGGCGGAGTTTGCCTTCCAGTACACGCGCGCCGCCGGCCGCCACAAGGTCACGGCCGTGCACAAGGCCAACATCATGCGCATGTCGGACGGCCTCTTCCTGCGCTGCTGCCGCGACATGGCCGAGAAGTACCCCGACGTCAAGTTCGAGGAGAAGTACCTGGACACCGTGTGCCTCAACATGGTGCAGGACCCCAGCAAGTACGACGTGCTCGTCATGCCCAACCTCTACGGGGACATCATGTCCGACATGTGCGCCGGGCTCGTGGGCGGCCTGGGCCTCACGCCCTCCGGCAACATCGGCCTCAACGGGGCGCTCTTCGAGTCGGTGAGTGCTACTCTATCTCCCACCAGTCACAACTCTAAATTAAGTGTCTCCTGAAATATCACAAATTTCATGCCGTAAAGCTCTAGTCGGAAATTAGCTATATGATGTTAGTATTTTTGTAGGTTTTGTTGCCACTGATTGTTCATGTTTTGGACCATATTACAATACTTATCATATGCATCATGTTTTTAAAAAAAGACAATAGACAAAAATATACCTATTCAATTCCATCAACTCCTACCAACCAAGGATGGACAATAGTATGTTCTCTCAAGTCCGAATGAAATATTGCTTTTGTTTTTCTGAATTCGCATTTTTTTTTATCAGTTTTTCATATTGTGTATGATTAATAAATTCATTTGGCCTTAAGAAAATCCTTTTAAAAATCGTTAGGAAATTGCAAAAAACTTTTGACTACGTTCACCATGTTTGGTTGGCTACAATAAAGTTTTTTTTTTGTTCTCACACAATCGTAGTTAACTTGTTTTGCGTTATCTGATTCAAAGGTCCACGGAACGGCACCGGATATCGCCGGAAAGGATCTGGCCAACCCCACGGCGCTCCTGCTGTCGGCCGTCATGATGCTGCGTCACATGGAGCTCAACACGCACGCCGACCTCATCGAGAAGTCCTGCTTCGCCGTCATCAAGGAGGGCAAGTTCCTCACCGGAGACCTCGGGGGCAAGGCCAAGTGCTCCGAATTCACCAACGAGATCATCAAGAAGATAGAGGCTCACTAAACTGCCTATCTAGCTAGTCGATAAGTTAAGCTTGCCCGCCTCGGTACAAACAAAATGGGAGAAAGCACTCTATATTGACTGTTGATATTTATATTTTACAGTATTTATTGCGTAGTTTTAAAAAGAAAAAAAACCTTTTACAGTTTTTGCGTGCCGCCTTTTTTTACACATAATTTTATTTTACACGACTTTGATTTTTGTTATTCGATGTATGTTGAGCGGGAAATGTTGACTATTTACCTTCTCGGGTTCCTGTTTCGCCAAAGTTCTAATGCGTTAGGCAAATTAGGTTCTAAATTTAAGTCCCGCCGGTCTAACGTTGCCTTTTACTCCCCTTACTAGCAATTCAGCATTTTCTCTAATTTTAGATTGGGCTAATGTATTTCAGCTAAGGAAATCCCAAGACAATACTTAAAGTGTACTTTGTCGTTGTTCATGTGAATAACTTAGAAATTAAATTATGAATCTTTTATTTATGTTTAGGAAATGACGAAAATTTGGCTTGTTGTAAATACGACGCGATGAGATTACTACGGCGACTAGAATGGGGCTATTATATATTTATTTATTCTGAATTTTAGCAAAGTATTGTTGGCGATGCGCCATCTTAGTTAATTCAATCCACTTATTAGGTGAATAGAAAAGCAATTATGATCAATTATTAGCAGAATCTTACAGTTATTTCTAGTTACCGGACGTTTATGTGATTTAGTGTAGTAATTTATTGGTAACGATAGGTCTCGGGTTATGTGCCGTACCACTTCTCTGGCCGGGAGTTACATAGTAATGTACCGCGCGCGGAGGAGTGTTGTCTTATGTTTCTACCATTACAAAATGTTTTTGTAACTAACACGTGTCTTAATAAGGAATCATTGTATCTTTTATTGGTTCTCCAATAAATTCGGTTGATTTTTAACAGACTTTTTATTGGACTTCTCACAAATGCCATGAATTTATGTACCTTCTCAAGCACTTGGATAATCCGTTAGTGTTTTCGACTTTCCACTTCTGCGTATTATACATTACATATATGGACAAATGAGCCATCGGAAAATTTTTTCGGTAGGTATGATTCTTTGTATTGAAGTATTTATAAAGGGTCCGCCAAATAACTTTTTTTTTTTGAAAATGCTATAAGTGCTATCGAGTGTAGCTTCGGCTGTGTGGCACGTAGCGCCGTCCTGTTGAAACCAAATGTTGCCAATATCCTCCTCTTCAATTTTTGTGAACAAAAATCCGTTCAACATGGCCCGATAACGATCGCCATTGACTGTAACGGCCACTCCTTGCTCATTTTCAAAGAAAAATGGCCCAATTATGCCTCTGGACCAAAATCCGCACCAAACAGTGACTCGTTTTGGGTGTACCGGCTTTTCAATGTATGCGTGCGGGTTTTCTGTGCCCCAAATACGACAATTTTGCTTGTTTACATACCCGCCAAGATCAAAATGAGCTTCATCCGAAAAGATGATTTTTTTGGCAAAATCGGCATCTTCTGTAAGTCGATCGCAGGCCCACTCAGCGAAGCGAAAACGCATTGGATGGTCAGTTGGCTTCAACTCCTGAACCAATTGGACTTTGTATGGCGTCATACCAAGGTCTTTATGCAAAATTCGTCTCAATGATGTCTCCGAAATGTTCAATTGTTGAGAACGACGGTGAATTGATGTTGATGGCGCTTCACGCACACTTTCTGCCACAACATCGATATTCTCGGGTGTACGCACTGTTTTTGGCTTTTCACGCTTTGGTTTATCGATGAGGATGCCAGTTTCTTTCACTTTTTTCACAAGATAACGAACATACGGAGCTGACGGTGCTTCTCTTCTTCCAAAAACCGTACGCAATTTTCGCACACATTCTGCAACATTACCATGATTTTCAAAGTAATGTCGCAATATTTCCCAGCGTTGTTCAAGCGTATACACAACCATATTCGCTCAGCGGAAGGATAAAACTAATTATCTGTCAAATCAGACATGAGCTAAGTGTTACCATTCACGAAATAAGCACTAGTTGAAAAAAAAAACTTTAGATGGCGGACCCTATACTATATATATAATATCAAGTGCATTTGTATATACCTAAATTGTGTTGTGTGTAATGTAAACTACTGAAGTATGCAATTATTTTCCATTTTTCAAACCTTGTAATCATCAAATAACTAAACAAAAATCTCCCCCTTCCAACATATTATAGGTGATTGGGATTCCAGGAACAGTATAATTTGCATAGCAGTCGGAATAATAAAAAAAACCTTGGTAATTTAAATAAATGTTATTTAATTTATACATAAACAATTATATTACATAATTAAAAATTATATAAAGTGAGACAATTTAATAAATAAAAAACAATAAAAATCCATTTCCTCATACCTCTCTCCCCTTGCCCTCGGTAACAAAAAACATTATGGTATAATGTTATAACTAACTTGCGGGATAAACATTGCAATGGAATCTTCCCACTCCTTAACGTAGGTATTAAAAAATCACACAATTTTTAGTTTAATATGATCAAACTCTCATCAGTGTAGAAATAAATTATTTTAAGATAACACAAACTAATAAAGTAACATTATATAATACAAGTCAAATTACCAAACAATCCTGATTATTGAGGACTCCAATTGTCAGTGAACCTCCTCAAATCACTTAACTCAAATAATAACACTCTTTTTTCTTCTTTGTTGTCAATTGACCGCAACAAATTGCATTATAGTTTATATCATTTTATTATTTGGGAAATCCACCATAAGTCCAGTGCCACCTAGATAATAAATACAATGCTGAGCTGCAAGCTGCGTTTAGTAATTCTGTTTTGTTACTGTTATTGTGTAAATGTGTTTGCCATAAACATTACAATCAAAGTTTATTTTAAAATAAATTACATTTTGAAGAAGTTACAGGGCGCCACAATTTAATACTTTCATGCATATTTCTTTTAACTTAACATCTTTACTTGCAAATGATACGTTTTTTAAATTTTATTTTCATAAATTGAGTTTAATTAATTTCCAATGTACAAACTATTGACTTCATCAATTTTATTACATCATTTTTACTTTTTATGTTGTTCAATGCTACAATATCAATAATTTTTAAAATAAAAATAACATGGTTAAAATAGTAGCATGGTAAACAAATTTGATTCACGGTTATCAAATTTTACAAACAAGCACATATATATATCATCCACAAGTTAAGAGTTTATGTTATATGAAGTATGAAAAGTCTCCATTACTTTAAAGGTCTCCTTTAAAATAATGCTTTGCAAAATTGATTGATTGATTGGAGAAATTATATGGTAGATAGAACAAATGCTAAAATACTTATTCAAGTAACGCATCTGTGCTAGTATTATGTCCAAACAACCATATTATTAGAAATTGCAATTCCCCCTTGTGAATCGAACCCGGGACCTCCAGAACGGTAGCCGTGCGTGCACTACGGAGGCGGATAAATTGTATTTATTCTGATACTTTTATGGTAAAATTATGTAACATCGGAAGCGAGTTGCTAAACGCGACTTACAGCTTGTATTTAATATATTGAGATGAGTCATAGATACATATCTTCCTTTATTAAAAACAAACTTACGCCTTAATAAGATCCAGTGCTAAACAAAAAGGTGAAAGAACTGTAATAGTAAGGTAAAATTGGTTTGTTGAATTTTGTACTTGAGATACATCGTCGAAGGACGAGCCAATGTTGAACACTCCATCAAAAGTGATAAAACATAATAGAATCCGGTGCATTTTAAAGTACCGGGGAGATTATGCCGCTTAGAAGAGAGGAAGTTATTATGACTCGACCCGACGGGAGACTAGGAGGCACCGGTTAGTCCGAGTGGTTACAAATAAATGTTAAGTAAATCACGACTCCGTCTCGTCACATCACATTCCTAGTTTATATAAAGTATGCTTTACAGAAAATGGTAAGAAGGAATATCACAGGGTTCTCATGAACAGGAATGACTAATTAACACTAAAACAGAAAACTGCACAACACGCCTGCGCTAATAAATTATCCAATATTTCATATTCTACAAAATCAACTAAATACCTCATTTAACTTTCAAATACATTATAACACTTTACAATTTTCGTAACACTAAGTGCGCAACAAGTAAGGTGCAGAAGCACAAAGGATAAACTTGCGCACGTTTGTACTGCGTAATAGAAAATAATATAAAACATTCAGAATGTGCACTACTTAAACCTCAACCAGCTTGACACCCTAATATTAAACATAACGGTAAAATACACTATTATGGGGTTAAATAGTATTGCCACTAGGTTTTACAAATTAATATTGTAATATAACAAATATTTTTATGGATTATAAAACTTTATCATTACAACAAAATATATATTATCGTAGGAAAAACAAAAACAATGGGAATAAAGATAAAAAACCAGTATGCAAAAGGAAGTCTTTCATGAATTTTTCTTGTAATTGATGGAAATCATCTCGCCTTGGCAGTCGAGCGTTTGCCCGTTTGTGTCGCAATGACATAAGACTATTATTAGTCGCAAATCAAAATGGTGGGCTATCCTGTTATCTATGATATTCAAGTCCTACCTCTAATAAGTGCAGGTAATTATTATTTTTGAAGAATGGTGGTGCAATGTCGCAGTGTTAATGGCCACCAGGAATCAGATAAACCGTATGGCCCGACATTTCAATTTGCAAATTAATCTTATTGTGTGTACCAACAATAAGAAAAATCCTTTACTTTCCCAAAATCAATACTTATTATGTATTGCGATTCTCCCAACTCATTTCTGGAGAGTAAAGACCCCTTTCTTTAGCGTTCAAGCAACCATTGTATGTATAACATTTTGAAATTACTTTTTCTTGACCAGATTAAGTGGAAATACATTAAAATGTGCCCATTTTAAAAACAGTAAAAGCTCGTTAATTCGAAATAGAAGGGAGCAAAATTTAAAAAATATCAAATTTGAATAAACAATATTTTTTGAGTAATTTGTACTTCTAAACTGATGTGCAATCAATATTTTTTGTTGACAAAAGCTGTGAATTAATAGGGAATTTTAACCAATATAAAAATAAAAATACATGTACCAGATTTTTTTTTTTTTGAAAAAAAATCTTTTTTACGATTTGTTATTTTCTTGTAAAATATTTTTAAAAAATCTGTAAATTCAGCGATATTTTTAAATTATCAAAAGTTTTGTATTTTTTGAGGGATCAGAAAATCGAAATATGAAGAAATTAGAATTATAGTTGTTTGAATTAACGAGTTCTTATTTTATGACACAAAGTAATGTATATTTATTATAATATTCAGAATGTTAAACATCGATGAACCATCATTATTTCTGGATTGTATTTTTTTATTTTAAATTTAGTAATGATCAGTGATTGAAACAAAACATGATGGGAGGAAAATAAAGAAATCCTCATAAAAATATTCCTATATCAGGGTCATTCGTGATCAGGATCTTCGAGATCTATCAGTATCTTACCTCCAAATAACAATTTACATAGTTTATTGACCTTTGAGTACATATTTCATGGTCATTTTAAATAAATAAATAACAAAACACAGTTTATTGAACTAAATAGAGAATTCCTACGTTTGTAATTAATCCGAGATAAAATAGCCAATAACATTTGGTTATAATAAATAGATATTCGTAATATTTGCACTATATAATGATATGGAATAGAGAAGGAAATAAACATTGGTGAACTGAATGCGGAACAAACTGCCCATAGACTCGTGTATGTCTTAATAAATATGAAAAAATATATTTCTGTACATAGTCTTTATCAAAAGCGCACAAAAAAATGAAGTGCATTTGTAAAATATGAATTTAGCAAACGACTAAACTAACAAAGCACTAAACTTTTTGTTAAAGAATTATTGCATATTTATCATATTACAGTAGTCTCTATAATCCGACACTCCGGTGCTGTGCTAATTTTAAGAAACCCGCAAGAACAAATTCTGAACACATAATATTCAAGATACATATGTACTTAATAATCGGCTCTTGTATCCAGGTTTTATTTCTTCGTAGAATACTTTATACATTATTCTTGTATTATTTATAACTCCAAACAGCCTATTTTAATAAGTGATTTCTTATACATATATCGATTTAACACCTGTTAGTCAGATTAGAGAAATTCTACTGTATTTATATGATAATCATTATGCCAATCAAGTTGCCTGCGTGCCGTGTACTAGATATGCAGTAGGGAGGGCGACGCAGAAGAAGAACTCATCTAAATAGATGTAACGCTGATCTCTTATTCGTTTACATCGGGTTGCTTCTGTGTAACACACCCTAGCTTCTGCAACTCTAGGCTCGGTTCTAAATCGGCAAGAGAAGAGGACAGGGAAATACTGGAGATATAAGCGAGGTGGCAAGATTATGCAAAATATTTAGAAATTAACACAACCAAATATTATATGTATTCTATAAAAATAATCACATTTAATAAAAATGGAAGTAAGAAATACTTTTCTTTCTACGTAAATCTGAAACTACAGTGACGTAATAGTGTGTCGCTTTTATTAATAAGATTGTATTAATTATTTTATTGAAGTTCTAAAATGGCACCAATAAACAAAAATCATTTTAATACAGTAAAAGCTCCTCAATTTTAAATTAAAGTAGAAAATTAAAAAATGTTACAAAACTATTTTTTTTACTATATAGAGTAATATAGGCAATGGTTCCGAAAGTAATAAAATATATAATAATTGTTAGTAAAATAACACAAGCAGTGAATAAAATCTAATTTTTAATCAATTAAAAAAAACAGCTTTTTCACTATTATTTTATTTATTTTTTTGTTTTTTTTTTCTTTGTTATTTTTGCTCGTTTTTCATGATTGCACTCGATTTCGAGGAATTATTTTTTTCGGGTTTTAAATATATTTGAATTATGGAATGCTTTGCGTAAAAAATCATTAAAGAATTCAAAATTTGAAATATCTTTCGGTTTAGGGCCAAATGTTTGAATTAATGAACTTTTACTGTACACAGATTCTAAAACGTTTGAAACATTTCAACTCTTTAGTTGTTTAGATTAAGTTTATTGGGGAATTGGCGGATGTGCCGCTTTCGTAATAATTAAAACTAGGCAACTTCCGCATAAATATACATAGTAATACTAATGGTATTCTGAAGTCGTAGGAGTAATGAGAAGTATTTTCTAGTATTTCCTACTTCCTTACAATTTGTCACCTGTACCGTATATACATCACTCGATTTATTGAATTTCAATTACTCAGCGTCGTGATGACACTTTAGTCAAACCGGTCGGTTGAACTATCTAAGGAAAAGAGCTTACAGACTATATTAAATATCAACTTTAAAAACATTTCTTACAATCAAACTGATTACCTTGACTATTACCTACATATTATAGTTCTGTCTTATGTCATTATCCCTTACATTATAATAATGGTCTTGTAACAGTAATACGAAGCCAGGTTCTCTCATGCAAACTGATAATTCAAAAAACAACAAATCAATTCTCATTGCACCCACCTCAAGCGCGTAATCCTACTACAAATATATATTTAACTAAATGATGATGATTACATTTAAATTAGTTTTACAATAATAATACATTACATATATATTTAATAAACGAAGAGAGAAAGCTAACTATGAAACTCTGTTTCACCATGTCATGGAAAATAGTTACTGTTTTTTTTTTAATCTTAGTATTTCAATCCGGGTATTTTTATATCTGGTCAAGTACTTTAATCTGAAATATTAGGGAAATCCTATACATCAAAGTGAGTAGCATCTGTGGATATTGGTAAAAAACATTTTCATTGAACACGCCGTCTCTACATAATCATGAATTTATTTACATCACTAAGTTTTCTCTTTTCGTTTTTTTCAATACATATGTTTAGCATTTTGGTCATCGCTTTGGGATGAATGTGTAAAATGAAAAAAAAAAACATATATGCAATAATTGCCGAGTTACCCGTAGTGATCAGTATCTTAGAAATGTGTCATTTTATTTCGACAGACGGGAGAACCCGGAAAACATAAAATCTAGCAAAATAAATGCGAAATAGACTCGAATCAAGGGAGAGAATGAATCAAGAAGTATTTATGTAGGTATTAAAGTCTTAACTATAGATGTAAGTACTTTTCTCGAAATCTTTTTCATGTTTGGCTCTCGGCTCATAGTACGGTACCGAGTACTGACACCATTCTGCGAGCTTTACAGAGAGAAGTAGAGTAAACCTATAAATATTAATACATTGGCACTATTGACTACGAGGATATTCGTATAATTACGTATAACATTGATAGGGTTGCCGATGGATATTTTAAAGAGTAATCTTTGGCTTTTAACAAAACAAATAAACTATGATATTAATTACCTCTTTACGGCTGACCATGTTTAGTGAAAAATATCTTATAGGAGACAAACTAAATATGTTCTAGGATCCCTTCATTCGCATGCAGGAACATATTCGGTTTAAAAGGCAAAAAGATCTCCTGCGTTTTTTGGGTGAGAAATTTATAATTTTGAAGTGACAGAAATTTATCTACGATACATGTTGAATCAACCTGTTTTATAGTACTATTTATCACAGGGACATGATACAAGTATTAATTATATACATAAATATACTTACACTTTTACAATAAATTTACTTTTTTATTGAAAAAGTAACTCTGCATAAAATGGCGTAACAAGATTTTACTAGAAACTTTAACCAACGATACGAATTTGAATAAAAATAAAAAAGGGAAAGAACACACCCGCAGTTTTTCGCAGAACTCGTTATGATTAATCGTTTCTTTTTTACTGAGGCCTAATTCAACATCGGACTCGAGTCCGCACACTCTTAATTCCAAGATGGTCGCTAAATTCTATGTCTAACTTTCTCGGGAATCGAGGGTAAAGAACAGTATACGAGTAAGTTAAGAATGGCATTTCATCTAACTGAAAATTTGGCAAGTATTGTACATGAAGAGGAAGCCACCTGCCGATGGACGCGGCAGCCCTCGCTGGCGCACCGCAGGCGGAGAGCTCCCACCCCGAGGGACTCGTGCCCGACAGACGCGCACCGCACGGGTGCGACTGGACTGGAACTCTCAGGAAGTGTCTGGAAGGCTCCCGGGCTGTTAACTGTTAGTGTTTCCGCCGGAGCTGTGGTCCTCTGCGTTCCTGCCGATGTAAGCCCCCTGCCTCGTGTCCACGGGGGCCATCTTGTCCGTCACGATACCCCCAATCAGCGTCGATAATGTTTCTAAAGATTGTCGTACCTGCGCCAATACAATCTTAATTATAATAAACACATTACAAATAACATTTGTCAAATATTGTTCAAACGATTCCGACTATCTAAAGTTGTATTTGATAAGATTTCTGAAGAAAATTTATATGGATACCTACCTGTGCAATATATCATGAATTGTCTGTAGTGTATTTGATTAGTCAATTTAAGATTAACTATGCTATACCTTAATCCGCCTTCGTAGTGTAGTGGTCAGTACATTTGGCTACCATGCTGGAGGTTCCAGGTTCCCAGGTGGGTTAAAAGGGATTTTTCTCTAATATTTATTTAAGATTACCTAGGACTGGTACTTGTAGTGTAGGGCTGATCATCTTTTCTTTGTGTATTTAACGATCAGGGTAACACTGCTTCTATACGACGCAGTGCTCCATGCACTATAGGGTGCAGATAAGGGTTAGAAGACCCTGGTTTTACTCGAGATCGTTTCTTAATTAACGATAAATTAATGTTTAGATAACTGTGTAATTCATTTACCAAACAATATTATTTTATTCCCTAAAATTAATCAAAACATTGACACCCATAAAACAGAAGGACGAGGTTACCTTGCGGTTGTGAGTTTGAAATATTTCAACTAGGCTAAAAATCATTCATTAAGGCTATTTTGAGAAACGGCCTTTATACCATAAATGTTTATTAGTCGAGTTAGGTTGAATGGCTCACCTTGGCTATCTGATCCAGATTGGAATGGAGAAAGTCGTGCACCTGGATAGCAGACTTGGTGTGCAGTTGGGAGTGCCACTTCAGGATCTGACTGTACACATCATCACCTCTCTTCAGCATCAACACATTGTCCTGGAAATGTACAAACTGTTATATTGCTGGTTTCAAAAGAAGAATAGGAAAACAAACACGAGGAAAGGAAAGAGAATAATGGTGTAGCTTTCTACCTTTCTCTTCGGTGGAACAAATCGATAAATGGCGAGAGTTGTCATGCAAAATAAACATGTTTTTAGTACCATCATTAGTCTCGTTGAATATTAGAAATTCAGATAGAAAGTCCCCACGTTTGGATATAAATGTCAGACATCACATTGTTAGCCCGTTACACACGGCTAAAGACAAGGAGTTGAGGACCGACCTTGACGGTGGTAAATAAGAACTAAAAGAAAAATGTGATCACACCAATGCCAATGAAAACTAACTGACTGTCAAAGTGTGTCAAATTATTACAGTGATAAAATTAGTGCAGGAGGGAATGCAAGCTCTATCTAGCGCATTATTGCTATTTGAGATTGGAAAAGCATAATCTGCCACAAGTAATTTTCCAGTTTGTTTCTAAAACACACACATTTCAGACGGGTATTTTTTTACACCTACAGACCACTTGCGCGGGGATTTGATTATTATGTACATATAGTTAAGACCTTAACAAAGAGATTGTTTAACAAAATATTCATAAAAAAATCAAATAATTGAAAAAAAATTGCCTTTGAAATGAGGCCGGCGCAGAAGATAAAAATACCCTTCCCGTCCTTATAAATCAATCGACCGTACGGGTAGAAATACCTTTGCCATCCGAAGCGTGTTAATAAAATTTTCTTGTAACTCTTAATAGCTGTGACATAAAATATGTGTGATACACAGTCCTCTGGGGGGGAGCGTGGGTACTCACGTCCACGGGCGCGCCGACCTTGCCGATGCGGTAGAGCAGGAGGGCGGCGGAGAGGAAGAGCAGCACGAGCAGCGCCGTGGCGGCCAGCAGCAGCAGCGCGGGCGCGGAGGAGGGCGGGGGCGAGGGCGGCGGCGGCAGGCGGCGCTTGCGCGTGCTCGCCTGCGCCAACAGCAGCGGAATGGACGGCTTGCGCGACACCACACCCGACACACCTGCAATAGCCAAACATACGATCAAATTTGGATCTCAAATTAGATAATAAGACAGCAGCAGGCACCTCGGTGGTTGGAGCACTATGTGCAGCACAGTCGAGGGACAACTGAAGAGCCATTGTTTTGACAAAACAGTAATGAGGCCTAAGATGACAAGAAGAAGAACAATAAAATTTTACTTTCAATCTTCATTTAACTGTATGATGACTTATTTCAATCCCATTTTGTTTTAAAGTCTAATAATATGCAGTGGATGATAGAACTAATACTCATACAGGCATATTTTAGCAATGATATACAGTGGGACTTCTCATAACGAGTAATTCGCATAGCCAACATTTTTTGTATTGTTTTTTGACATCTCATCAAAGATGAAGAAGAACATGGAAGTCAGGGCATATACGGGGCTGACGACCGTCATAGGCTGGTTTAAGTGATCATTTTACACACGTGTAACATTCACCATTTCTACCCATTATTGATAACCACACTACTCAAATTCTTGGAAGTTATATATATATATATATATATATATATATATATATATATATATATATATATATATATATATATATATATATATATATATATATATATATATGAACCAATTCAGAAACATTGTTCATGAATCACTAGAACTTCACTAGAGACATCTATTGGTGAGATGAAAAGAAGCTTTTTATTGAGCAGAAACTCTTATATCAGTATAACTTTGTCAAAAAATAATATGAAAATTAACTCCTATAATTGGAGATAATCCAGATTTGTGAACAAGTATGTGGACACACTCAAAATGTTGTAAGCATTTTTATGGTCGTTATAAGAGGTACCGCTGTATTCCATGCATAAAATTCCATAGTTTGTGAAGCTACAAGGGCTTTTAGTGACGTAATAATTACAGTTGATCACAATTAGGTAGGTGTTCAATAGCGAGAAATGCAAAGGATGATTTATATTTTATTTCAAGATTTTATTGATATTTCAACATAGATAAAGAAGTTCATTGTAATGGAAATATGGGGAAATTGAAATATATTGGCTATATAATAAAAGTAAGTGACTTAGAATTTTATACAGTGCCAGGCGATAAGAACTGTAAATATTACGATTTTAATATACTCATTTCAATAAAATGAGATAGCGACAAACTAATATGAATAAGGGGTGAAATGCAGCGTTTGTAAACAAATAATTGGACACAATATTTCATATTATTTATATATTTATTTCATAATAAATTTATTGAAATAATGGAATAATTTAGAAGAACTGCTGCTGATGTTGTTGATATTTGCGGGACAGGTTAGGTTAGGCTGTGTGCGTGGGGGGGATTTGGACTTGTTTAGAGAATGAGTACTGACTAGTGAGTCCCGGCATGGCGGTGTCCACTTCCGAGGTGCGGGTGGTCCTGAGGCGGGTGCCGTCGCGCAGGAGGGGCGAGGGGCAGGGGGCGGGCGAGGGAGGTGCGGGTCCGGCCGCCCGCTCCCGCTCCTCGGGCCCCGACTGGCTGCACGACGAGTCCTCGTCCAGAGACACCTCCGACTCCCCCTTGCCCAGGCGCAGTTCCTGAACAAAAACACCAATCATCAATGTAGATGCAAACTTTTAAAGAATATGAGACTATGGCTCTGACAAAGAGAAATGCAGAGAAGCTTAAGTGCACACAGCGATCCATGGAAAGATCCATACTTAGTTTAAGTCCGGTGGATGAAATAAAAAATGAAGATACCAGGAAAAGAACCAAAGTAGAGGATACCACGGAACGCATGGCAAAACTCAAATGGCAATGGGCAGGACACATTGCGAGACAGGACCCCACAAGATGGACGCCAAGAATTTTACGATGGAGAACTTGGGAGAACAAAAGAGGTGTTGGAAGACTCTAAAAGAGATGGTCCGACGACATACTCGCTGTGGGGGGTAAAAACGAGGCCTATAAGTAAAGAGGCATATATCCAGCAGCGAAAACAAAAAAATAACTTTATTCCAAAATTGTGAATAAAGTTATTTTTATTCACAATTTTTAGAGGATTATAATTTTTTTCAACCTGTTTTTCTAGAAAAAAGTTGTGCATTGTCACTTGCCATATATAAATGGTTTTCTAAATATTGAGTAATGTAGTTCACATTTATCTATCTAGATAAATGTGAACTACACTTCTCACTTAAACCATCTGATGACAGATGGAAAGCCCCGTTTCCATATAGATTTTATAATATGATTATTCAATATTTCATAAATTATGATTGTGCTATATTTTGAATATGTTTTGATTTTCGTACACAAATGCTGGATTTTCTTCAGTTAGGAGTTATCTCCTAAGTGGAGCAAATCCAGCATCTGTGAACTACAATCAAAACATATTTAAAATATTGCAATTTGACTATTGGCGTAATAAATGTGTATTAAATATCAGTGATGTCCGATGGGTCATCCTTGGATTATTCCGGACCATCTTTTTAGTGAGGAATTGCGGTACTAACCTTGGGCAAGGGAGATAACTCAGCGATGGGAGCGGGCGAGGCCTTGAGCACCTGAGTCATGAGCTTGTAGGTGGTGTCGCGGGACAGCAGGCTGCCGAACACGTGCTTGTCCTCCAGCGTGGTGACCCCCACTGCGTTTGGGATGATCCGGGCCATCTTTTCCTTACTCACGCGCACCACGGACGACAGGGGAATTAGAAGCTGCAAGGAAAAAATGTAGTTTTAAAGAAATCCGTTCAATCCTTTCAGGAGTAGTGTCGTATAGGCGCAGCAAGCCCCGACCTCACCCAGATAAGTCAGTACCAAGTGGTTACATGGCTGTACTGTCGGATACTATGTTTGAAGCAATACTTTAAGAGTTCGTTTGTGTGATTTGTAAGTAAGCATTATTATTGAAAGACTTAAAAGATTTGAGTTTATTTATAAAATACAACTTAGTAGACTCAAAAAATCAGTGTTTGATTTTAACATTTAACATATACATTAAAATGGAGTTCTACAAATTAAACGCCAAATCTATAAATAGACTTAAGAGTTTATTTTATTGGTTTAAGCAAAATATATTCGGCGTACTACCTTTTTCCTTTTTAGTTCAAAGCGAAATGGAAATTTTCAAATTATTTACAAAAAGACATTATTACAAGCTACAAATTTTATGATGTTACATTATTTGACTTTGGCTGTTGTCGTGCAGAAAGGAACCAGTCCACAAATTTGAAGAAAAAATATGTCGATTATGGGATTTTTTATGCTCTTTCTATTGTAAACAAAATCAGTCAAATTATGTTAGGTTTTTTTTATCCATGAAGTTTGATTGTGGTCATTAATTTTGATAAAGTAGTCAGTTCACATTGCATTAAAAACTTTAAATCTCAGTATTGTGTATGAGGACCATTGTTTTCTGCATAATGGTAGCCATTTTACAACCATCCATACATTTGCGCTTTTGACAGTTGCCAGTTTTGTTTTTAAGCCAATTCTAGCAAATTTTATGATAATAATAAGAGATGTAACGAGTCCGGATACTGGAAAAACGGGTGATGAAAAAGCATGGCCACTGTGGTGCAAAGATTGATGCAAACTGGATCCTAATTTATCGGATTATAAAAATAAAACATACATATTTTTTTAAAAAATTAATAAAAATTAAGCTCACCTTGGTTACATAGCCAAAAACATTTGAGTAAAAAGCAAAGTAGTTTTTAGTAATGTAGAGGTGGCCCTGCAGCAAGATGTCTCCCACAAGGGCGCAGGAGTAGTCTGAAAAATAAATCACACACATTAGTCTATATGAAGACCAATGTGTCCTGTAGACGCCTTTAGTACGTATCTGACCATAAAATGATTGCTTCAAATATTGAAAATATGAAATCAAAGGATCAAATCAATGGTTGACAAAATAAATAGTTGCTAATTATTAATACCGCTAACCATATACAATGGTGCATAAGGCGCCGCGTTGCATAGATGCGGTTCAAACTTTATTATTGATTGTGATCATTCTTGCGCTATAGATTCATAAAAAAATATAAAGAAGAAGGTGGATCGACATAACTGCTATATGAGAAAAGAAATGAAGAAGAAATAGCAGATAGAACAAGGAGAACAGCTGCAGAGGTTAGGGCACTCGGGATTGAATACCAGTAATCGTTTGAGTCTATTGAACACTGTTAATGTGAAGTTCTATATTACTAAAGAAAAATTTTACTACTATATTAGTCATTGATTATAATCAAGGGAAATCCCTAGACAGGTAGCTTCGCCGCATGCGTAGGCAGAGAGAATAGAAACATTCTTATCTTGAATGTTTTCCGCAGATACTTTGTGGCACATTTTATAATATCTTTATAAAATTAATTAACTTTGTTTTCACCACTTTTTTTATTAATACAATTTAACCTACCGGTTTCGACAATACCTTATCATCATCAGGGTTTATTTTAAATCAAAATATTATTATTATTATCACATACCTGCTGATTATTCCCACTCCTGTTATTCTTGATTATTTAATATCACTATTATTCAAATAATAGTAATCATTATTACCATTATTTAAATAAAAATAATATTAAAAAATCAAGAATGTCAGATACTGAAAAGTGGCACGTTAGGAATGGGAATAATCGGCGGGTATGTACGAGTAGATGAATGAATATGGAAGAGGCGAAGAATGTCTGCGATGACAGAGTGGTTTGGCGTTCTATTCTCTCTGCCTACCCCGGAAGATACCTGTGCAGGGTTTCCGCTGGAACAGGGGAGCAGAACGAGGAGGATATCGGCATTCAGTGCACCGAGGATGGACACATGGAGGGGTGATGGGATGGGTGGAGGGCCGTGCGGCACTTACAGTTGAGCACCCGCTCGTCCAGCGACGCCTGCGGGAAGTGCCTGTGGAACTTCTTCTGCCTCGCCTTGTGGGACACGTGCGCGGGCGCCGCCACCGCGCCCCCCGCGCCCCCCGCCCCCGCAGACTCCGTGCCCCCCGACCCCGCGTCGCCCGACCATGATGGCTGCTTGCCGCTTCTGCAACCGAAACCAAACACTCCTTAGTGACCAGCCACTAGCGCACAATGACGACATATTTATGTTTTGTACTGACATTTCTTGCTGGAACTACATTTTATAGAATAAAATAACAAGTGTGTAATTTTTTCCACATGTATTTTATTTGACCAGCAACCGGGTTTCGTCGTTACCGACCAGTTTGACGATGTCCAATAAAATTCACGTGGAAAAAATTACATAATTGTTATTTTATTCTATGATGATATATCGCCAATCCGTGAGAAATCACCTCAGGGGCCTTTAACAGTCATTTCAAGTTTCGCAGTTTTCCGTTCTCACAATTTGGCATTTACATATACTTATGTACATATGATATATGCAGGAGTTTTATTCCATGCAACGCGGTGGAAGGCGTTCCGGCACATTTTTTCGCGAATATTTTTTTTTCAAAATCAATTAAACAAAACAATGTTTGCGCTTATATAATTAAAAATTATGGTATATTTGTATAATTCGTCAAAATGATAAAATATGGTATTGTAATGAATACATATTTAAATAACATTTCAATACATATATATTTATTTAGTAAAAAGCTTGACATGAAGTGAGTTCCGGGACCTTTTATGATTTAAAAAAAATCGATGGATCGTATTGACGCAGTGTTATCTTGATCGTTACTTATATAAAGGCAAAGATAACTTCTGGGCTTCAGGGACCAGTCCAGAGTAATATTAAATAAATATTATTGTATAAAATCATCAATATTTCAATATTTATTTTCACCCCCCCCTCAGGGAATCGAATCCGGGACCTCCAGAGCGGTAGCCAAACACGCTAACCATTATGTATGTATGTATGTATGTTATAGGGTGAATTATTATAACTGTTTTTAATTCTTAAGTGGACCTTAAGAATTTTAAAATAGGTACGTACGTACATGATTTATCAATCGTGACCTGAATGCAGAACTATCCTAACAAAATTCGATTTACGATTCTTTAAGGCCCAACATACGATAAATCGCAACTTCATTTTCTTTAAATCCAGGTAAAATTTAACGTCCTTGAATTTTTTGCTTAAAACACCGTTTTTGTAATGGAAAAATAAGTGTTTCTTCGAAATATAATAAATATATGGTTTTCAAAAGAAAAGAGTTATTGAAAGATAAGTAGGAGAAAAAAATTATATAAAATATGGTTTCCATATATGTTCTTTAAAAAAAATCAAGTACTATTGTATCATGACTGCAAGTCAAACGTAATAAATTGATATCTGAAGGGTTGGAAGGATTCGTGCGCAATCAGCTTCCACGCAACTAGCTTCATTATACGATGCTACAAACAAAAACCTTCCTTCTCGCTGGGAAAATGTATTTATAAGGCGTGAAACGTATGTGTAAAACAATTTAAATTCGACTTTTATTTTCAGAGTTTTAAAATAAAAATCAGTTTATATTTTATTTACTCTCCTATATCATTCGTGAGTTAAGGCCAAGGATTCGTTAAATAGGAACTTAATTTTCTTTAAACCCAGGTAACGTTTGACGTAATTGTTTTTATTTTTAAAACACTATTTTTGTATTAAAAAAAAAGTGTTATTGAAAATATTTTTTCAATACATATTCTAAAAATCCAATATGGATTCTAAAAAAAGTTGAGGGTGACCAGGCGCCCGGCTCTATGCATTGCCGGAAGCCAACTGAGTTTTATTAATGCGAGTTTGGCCTTAAAAGTTCATTGTTAAAGAAATGTTTTTGAAAAACTAAGTTGCGATAATCCTAATTTATTTTTAGTGCTGTAGTAACGGGTTGCATATTGTAATGGGTAGGTTATCTACTAAATCTACATCATATATTTGAGTACAGCGTACAATTTACTATCTAGAAGGCATTGCAATATAAAAAAATGTAAAATATTATTCTTAATTACCTGCAATTTTCTTTAAATAGCTTTTTTCTTCATAAAAATGCCTTTATTGTTGGAAACCAGACACCGTTGGCATATTTTATAAATTATTCATTAAAAATAATTAAATTTAATCTGTTTCTTATTTTAATGAACTTGCATATAAACGATCTAGTTAAATTTAGCACGTGTCACAAAAGTACGTAGAAAATAATTATTAGTTCAGCGGACGAAATTTGTTTAAAGCAATTGCTCGAAAAAAGAGCTCGTCTGCTCCTTTTCTATATTTGGTAATGTCAACAGCTGATATTATATATTCAGAATAAAATGAATTAAACATTTACGTGGTATTCTTTGCATAAAATTATTTCTACACATTATTTCTGTTAAACTTGAACATAGATTTTTTTTTATTTGGGCTGAATATGTTACTATGAAGATATACTTCCATATCACTCATTTGCAATTAGAGTCAATCCCAAAATTCGTGACACTTTAGGAGATGCTTTTAAAGCGCTAAAACTTCGTTATGTGTTGTTGTACAAAAACATTAAAAATAATTTAAAACTAAGACCAATGTCAAAACTTAAACCAATGATTACAATGGATAGATAACGTGCTAAGTACGTAGTGTATGTAGATAACTTTAACTCAAACTCAAAATTTGATCTATGGCAAGTCGACTTGTAAGTCTTGACCGTTCATAAATTCTCGTTTGTGTTGCCAAATGTGCTCACCACTTGAATTCAATACATATCTTGGATAATTTGGGAATCATTCGCAGTACAATTTGTATCTGGTCGAGTTTTATGGAAGATAGAATGCATTTTATTACGAAACATAGGTTTAAAAATGTGAAATCCTCCCATCATACCTTATGAACCCTCAACCGCACCCGATGGTGCATAAGGCACTGCATCTTTATCTAGATCAATAACACACGAAGGAAAGGTGATCACCCTTCCGCCTCATTTATTTGACTGGTATTTATTCCCCTAGGAATCGAATCCGGGACCTCCAGAGCGGTAGCCAAACACGCTAACCATTATGTATGTATGTATGTATGTTATAGGGTGAATTATTATAACTGTTTTTAATTCTTAAGTGGACCTTAAGAATTTTAAAATAGGTACGTACGTACATGATTTATCAATCGTGACCTGAATGCAGAACTATCCTAACAAAATTCGATTTACGATTCTTTAAGGCCCAACATACGATAAATCGCAACTTCATTTTCTTTAAATCCAGGTAAAATTTAACGTCCTTGAATTTTTTGCTTAAAACACCGTTTTTGTAATGGAAAAATAAGTGTTTCTTCGAAATATAATAAATATATGGTTTTCAAAAGAAAAGAGTTATTGAAAGATAAGTAGGAGAAAAAAATTATATAAAATATGGTTTCCATATATGTTCTTTAAAAAAAATCAAGTACTATTGTATCATGACTGCAAGTCAAACGTAATAAATTGATATCTGAAGGGTTGGAAGGATTCGTGCGCAATCAGCTTCCACGCAACTAGCTTCATTATACGATGCTACAAACAAAAACCTTCCTTCTCGCTGGGAAAATGTATTTATAAGGCGTGAAACGTATGTGTAAAACAATTTAAATTCGACTTTTATTTTCAGAGTTTTAAAATAAAAATCAGTTTATATTTTATTTACTCTCCTATATCATTCGTGAGTTAAGGCCAAGGATTCGTTAAATAGGAACTTAATTTTCTTTAAACCCAGGTAACGTTTGACGTAATTGTTTTTATTTTTAAAACACTATTTTTGTATTAAAAAAAAAGTGTTATTGAAAATATTTTTTCAATACATATTCTAAAAATCCAATATGGATTCTAAAAAAAGTTGAGGGTGACCAGGCGCCCGGCTCTATGCATTGCCGGAAGCCAACTGAGTTTTATTAATGCGAGTTTGGCCTTAAAAGTTCATTGTTAAAGAAATGTTTTTGAAAAACTAAGTTGCGATAATCCTAATTTATTTTTAGTGCTGTAGTAACGGGTTGCATATTGTAATGGGTAGGTTATCTACTAAATCTACATCATATATTTGAGTACAGCGTACAATTTACTATCTAGAAGGCATTGCAATATAAAAAAATGTAAAATATTATTCTTAATTACCTGCAATTTTCTTTAAATAGCTTTTTTCTTCATAAAAATGCCTTTATTGTTGGAAACCAGACACCGTTGGCATATTTTATAAATTATTCATTAAAAATAATTAAATTTAATCTGTTTCTTATTTTAATGAACTTGCATATAAACGATCTAGTTAAATTTAGCACGTGTCACAAAAGTACGTAGAAAATAATTATTAGTTCAGCGGACGAAATTTGTTTAAAGCAATTGCTCGAAAAAAGAGCTCGTCTGCTCCTTTTCTATATTTGGTAATGTCAACAGCTGATATTATATATTCAGAATAAAATGAATTAAACATTTACGTGGTATTCTTTGCATAAAATTATTTCTACACATTATTTCTGTTAAACTTGAACATAGATTTTTTTTTATTTGGGCTGAATATGTTACTATGAAGATATACTTCCATATCACTCATTTGCAATTAGAGTCAATCCCAAAATTCGTGACACTTTAGGAGATGCTTTTAAAGCGCTAAAACTTCGTTATGTGTTGTTGTACAAAAACATTAAAAATAATTTAAAACTAAGACCAATGTCAAAACTTAAACCAATGATTACAATGGATAGATAACGTGCTAAGTACGTAGTGTATGTAGATAACTTTAACTCAAACTCAAAATTTGATCTATGGCAAGTCGACTTGTAAGTCTTGACCGTTCATAAATTCTCGTTTGTGTTGCCAAATGTGCTCACCACTTGAATTCAATACATATCTTGGATAATTTGGGAATCATTCGCAGTACAATTTGTATCTGGTCGAGTTTTATGGAAGATAGAATGCATTTTATTACGAAACATAGGTTTAAAAATGTGAAATCCTCCCATCATACCTTATGAACCCTCAACCGCACCCGATGGTGCATAAGGCACTGCATCTTTATCTAGATCAATAACACACGAAGGAAAGGTGATCACCCTTCCGCCTCATTTATTTGACTGGTATTTATTCCCCTAGGAATCGAACCCGGGACCTCCAGTACGGTAGCCGAGCGTGCGGACCATTACACTATGGAGGCGGACAAATAGATGAGTGAATAAGTAAATAACCTTTATGTGTATATAGCCATCATCTGGTGTTGGCTTTCATTATTGGTATAGCGATAATTCTAGGAATAACAAAACTTACATAAAAGTCACTATTATTCGTATATAGTGGATATTTTACTACAGAGAATATGATATCTTATCAGATCCTGTTGCCAGGCGCTTGAAAAGTATATCGGAATCCATAAACGTAGATAAAAGAAGAAAAAAGGGCAAAATTCGCGCAAATATTGATTCAAGGCGAGTCCTTATAAAAATTAACATAGGAAAGATAAGATAGCAAAATCTATGTAAATAAAATGATACCAAACGAACCTATCTTCAATTAATTTATTATTAGATTAAAACCAATATTTTTAGCTTTTCCACTTTTTTATTTGACCAGCGACCGGGTTTCGTCGTTACCGACATCATCAGACTGGTACCAGTCTGATGATGTCGGTAACGACGAAACCCGGTCGCTGGTCAAATAAAAAAGTGGAAAAGCTAAAAATATTGGTTTTAATCTAATAATAAATTAAAAATGCGATTCCATCACGAAGTGTCAGTGGATAATATATATCTTCAATTACATTGAACAAACTTATCGGTTGGTCGATTACAATGGATAGATAACGTGCTAACTACGTAGTGTAGATAACTTTAACTTTACTTTTCGATTTTTATTTCTTAGAACTTTAGCATTCTGAAACCGTATTGTCGATTCGTATTGTCAGGAAGTAAAAGCTAACAAAAAATGTTACCGAATGGAGAATTTCTAGGAAGCGCTTTTATTTAGAATACAGAATTTTCGACAATCCAAAAATGTCCTGCTCCATTTTCTCCCAGGGCCTTCACTTTGAACGGCGATCAGCCTGACGATCTCGTTTTCCGGCGAAAATCGACGATTGCTCAATTAGTATAATAAAAACACATCTGATTCTCTGTCCTGAAGGACAATACGTAAATTTCCGGTTGACAAATGTCAAATTAGCTTCCAAAACCACCCTAAATATCCATATTATAAACTCTACGGATGAAATGTCAATTTATAGATGTCTCAACTTGATATAAAACCATCATAAATTCATCAGAACATCTGAAGAAAGTGATCGCTTAAGCCAGCCAAATGCCAGCTCGTAAGCGCTGGATGCTTAGGCTTCCATCTTCTTTCATATAAAGAGGAACGATACGATCATATGAAGTTGAGAAACCTATAAATCAAAATCAGCTAATTTGAATAGCCCGTATTAGTTATTGAATGAAATTCATGCGTAAATTTATGACGTCAAAGGCGCCATACTCATAGGTGTACATATTTTTACAAATAACTTAGTATTTGGTAGATAATAAATAAATAAAAAAATTCGAACAGAAAACTACGATAACAATATACATATTACTAACGTTATATGGTCGGTACCGACACACAATAAGAAGTCATAGTACACAATAAACAAAGTTCAGTAAATTAAGGATTTTTTTAAAAGTGGTTTGGTTTTTGAACTGGCAACATTGTTTCTACAGACTGTCAATTTGACCGTTGACATTTGATTTGTAGCGAGTACGTTTTGCCAATTTTACCATAAATAGACTGAATCACTGAATTACGAGCGTCGTAGGTTCGTGAATGGGTCGAAAACAATATTCAGCTTGATCTTCTTTTTCATCGCAAAATTTTGTTCACCGATGAGGCACATTTTTGGTCAAATGGCTATTGTCAATGAGCAGAATTGCCAAATTAGGAGTGGAGAAAACCCAGAAGCCCTTGTCGAGACGCCCTTACATCCATTAAAAGTCACCGTTTGGTGTACTCATTGGCCCATATTTTTTTAAAAAAGATAATGCCGCCCAGAATGTTATGGTCAATGGAGAGCGCTACATAACCATGATTAATGTCTTTTTCGTACCTCGTTTGAATGGCATTGATGTGACAGAGCTGTGGTTTCAACAAGATGGCGCAACATGCCACGCGGCGGATGCCACCATCAATTTATTGCGGGAAATTTGAATTTGTATACCTCTAAAAAACACCGTATATAACGTCTTGTGAGGCCATATCATACAGACTGTATACACAAATGCATTTTTATGATGGTCGTATAGTTCCGACAAAAAGTTGATAATATTTTCACAGCAAAGAAAACTGATATGAAATATTATGAAATGTTTGCATCAGGAAGAACTTCCTTTAGTAAAAAGAAATAGCGGAAATAAAATAGCGGGAGAAATCGATATCCATACATTAAAAAAATATATATTATAAGTATATTTTTCCTTTATTATTTGTGCCCTGCTTAATATATATGTACAAAGTAAATTTACAAAAGAGAGATCGTTACATATTTCCAACCGTGTTTTCAAAGACATCTTGTATGGAAAATTAATACAAAAAGGTAAAGCAGTGCAGTTCAGCCGCTCTACTCTATCACACTTTGGCTCCATATACGAGTTTACAAGAGATAAGTTATTACATATAATTTATAACAGAAGCGTGCATTTCAACTGCTCTAAACTAACATGCTCCATATAAATATACGTGCTAATACAATACAAGTAAATATAGAGAGCAAAATTATTACATATACATATCGCTCACTCCACTCCTTTCAAGAACGTCATAAATCAAAAAACTTGATTTTTCAGGAGAACGATTTTTTTTTAAGTTTAAAAATATAATACAATTTATTCAAAATAAATATCAAGCTACTTATTGAACTTTTTACTGTGCAACAGATCTTTTTAGGTGAAACCTGAAGGTTTTTTCTCCATTTGAAAAATATTTAGTGTATTTAAAATAATTATTAAACAATACCTTTTCTTGAAAATGCAAAAACAACACTTTCTGCCCTGTAGCGGGTAAATATTAAGTTTAAAATATGCCGCTTTTGCCGGGATATACATAGTTCATTTTCTGGGCATTCCGAAAACATGCACAACTGAAAATTGACGAATTTTGATTTATGACGTTCTTGAAAGTAGTGAGCGATATGTTATACGTACATTGTGGGTGTACACATGGCACGTAATTATTAAAGTTTTTTTTCTTTTGAAATTGTTAACTGCATCGGTGAAATTTTGAATAAAAAAGTAGAGGTTTGGCACTCAATTTTTGTTTTATACCCAATTTGTCGAGTTACGAAAAAAAGGTAAAATTGTAAAGGCGAAAAAAGTTTGCAAAGGCAAAGGGTGTGGCGTTCTATTTTTTCGGCAGGGGAGCGGGAAGCGGCGTGATGTTTGGTTAGTTTCGCAATAAAAGCATTTTTTAGGCCGCCAATTTTTTATAAACGGCTGTGTAAAAAAATTTAAGAAATTAAAATATTATTATTTCCTTCGACTTTCAATTCGACGAAAACGATTTTTTTTTGTGAAAACGATTTTTCCATTATAAATCTCCATTTAACATGTTTTTTCTTCATATTTTTAGATTTCACTTACTGTAGTGTGGAATTGATTAAAATAAGATTTTAAAATTTTAAAATTATCATTTTTTAGTAACACACCGGCACTCGGGACCCATGTGCCAAAAAACCATTGCGATCGTAACCGCATTCGTAATGTTTGACGGAATACTCAAAGGCAACCAACTGGTATCTACGTACCTTGTATCTACCTCTAGAATTGCTTATAGTCTATGGGCTGTCAAGCTGTCACGAATCTCTCACAAAGTGAGGTTACGACATACATATCTATATCGTAAAAAATACGTTTCAACAATAATGATGTTTTGATGATAGCATTATCATTCATTTATTACTATTTATTTACCTTGACACTAGGAAATATGTTTGCAAGAGCTGCTAATTTTTTATCACTCAAGTAATCGTGAAATAAAATTGAAAAAAATACAAATAATATTATACCTGAAGCGCACGGCTTGTCTCTTTACTTTTGGGTCATTTAGGATCACGGTAACATCCCATTAACCCAATATAGTGCCCAATGCACTACTATGACTGTGGAGTATGTTAAAATATTGATATCAGTAAAAAAACTTGTATAAAGTGTATCACTACGATATTAATACTTTTCTATTCGCACCACATCTGACTGCGAGCAGTTTTAAATTTGCATTTTTTAAGAAAAAGGTAATACGATCAACTGCGCGCAACGCGGAGACAATGAAAATAATCGATCCCATCGCCCTGTGGGTACATTTCATATTATGGATAAATATGTACATATGTATGCCATACGTTTTACGTAATTATAACTAATTGTATACTCACTAAAATAATATGAATATTTTGATAAAATAAAGCGCAAGCGGAAGGTTGTACACCAATTTGCCCCTCACGTTTCAAGTAGGTACGTATTAGAAATTTGAAATTGGTACATTTTATTGATAATTTATTTCGATATTTATTACGATCCGGTCTCGCGGTTTAAAGAAAAAAAAACATATAAACACAGTAAAATTCGCATTCAGATCAAATAAAATCGTAACGACCATCGTAAATAAATAATTTAGCAAAGATTCATCGCATTCGTGCCTGTCTAACGGAGAATAATATAAACTTTGTATCGAAACTACGCTTCTTACGTAGATCGAAATTCAGCAATGAAAACCAAACCGTAATATTTATAGATCTTATTTCGTCAATGTTTAGAAACCGAAGACAAAAATGCTTTAAACGCTTTTAGCTTTCCCAAAGGATAAACGTTTGGTTTTCTTGTTTACGGTATCGTATTATATTATATTATTTCTCTTTCAAAGACAGACAAATTGAAATCATTAACAGTTTATCGAACACCCTCCAATTTTGTTTGTTTGTAAATCATTGATTGATCGGTAAATGTCACTCAATAAATCAACACATTTGATGTTTCTGTTATTGCAAGTCATGCATGTTACGATTGTTGATAACCTTATTTCCTGTAAGTTCAAAAATAATTTGTTTTTCTTACTGATATGACGAAATATACTCGTAAAATGAAATCAAAATGGAGTTTAGTTATAGAAAGTTCGTTTTTTGTTGTTGTGTAAACTGCCCTATTACATTAATTAAAGGACGCATATTTTTTTGTATTTTGGTGAGACATACGAATACATAACATACGAAAGCGGTTATTAAAACGTACTTGACCATATATACAACTTCAAAAAATCCAGGCAATAAGGATATTCATTAATGTATAGATAGTGAACGTTATACAAGTGTATCAAGTGATTTAAGCTGACGGATCGTGAGCTCTGTAAATGCCCACACTTCTGTATTCCCCTCGGATAAAAGGATACCTTGCCTCTGTTAGAACACCTTTCCAGTTTTACTTATAAAAAACAAAATATAAATCGTGCTTCGAAAGGTAGAAGTCATCCTCCATGGGGTGGATTGGAAAAAAGTTATTAGTAAAAAAATGGTCTTACCCGTCGCCATTGGAAGAATTTTTGGAATCTCCAGAAGTGTCTGAAGAGTACTCCTCGTAGGACCTATTGTCGTCGTCTCCAGTAGAACGAGACATAACTGATGAGCTCGTATACTCGTACTATCACCAACACTGATTTAAAACTAGTCACTGATCATAATGTGGGAATGTGCGGAGTTTGTGAACAGCTTTTATTACGTTCTCGAAATCTCGGTTAACCTTCTTGACATTTTTAATAACGCTAAACGGAAAATAAAGAACACGATTCATAAAATATAGTATACGGAATAAGTTACGTAAAAATGGATGCTTATCGATCGCTGTATTCGTGTTGCATTATCAAACACAATCAGATTATTTACGATTGATTAATAAATTGATATTGGCGAGTGGCTTTGACAGGTCTATTCGGTGATACGAAGGTTTCGAGGATGTTAGGTAATTATTATCACAAAAGTTCGAACTAGAATTTAGCGCCATTTGAAATGCTTTTTTTTTAATATCTCAGAAAAATCGCATAAATTAATCTAAAAAATGAAGAATTGATCGTCAACATGAAGATTCTCAATTAAGTAAACGAGATGCTAGACGTCTAACTATTTCAGTTATCTTAAAAGATAATTTTTTTATCTTTATGAGGAAATTATTGCAATCAACAAATTCATTGTCGCCGCTAGACATTGACACATAGACAGCACAGGTGGCATACTTAGCAGGTGAACATACGAGTATAATGAAATATGAATGTATCAACGATATGTGCCGTGCAACAGGTGCAGGTGGAATCGGCAGTTGATAAAGGAAAAAAGAAGTTACACAACAAATGAAATGCGAAGACGGTCCACTACATAGTGCAATATCCTGTGGTGCTCTGGCGCAGAGCGAGGTGTACATCCCTCGCTCATTCCTGGTTCGGCACATTCTTTGGGTTTTTTAGTTGTACATCAATTTTATGGTAGTTTTGTTGGCATTGGCCTCCGCCAACGCCAACAAGACCACCGGGACCACGGACGGAGCGTCCGAGCTTCCATCGGTGGTTAGCCCAGATGATTAAGGCCCAGCATTCGCGACTTATCGCAACTTAATTTTCTCTAAATCCAGGTAACATTTTACGTAATTGATTTCTGTCTGTTCATGCCCGATTTTTTTTTGAAGAATGTATAAGTATTAGATATTTTTTATTATTTTTTGACATCAAAGATGACGAAGAATTGGAAGTCTGGGCATTTACGGGGCTGACGACCGTCATAGGTTGGTTTAAGTGATCACTTTACACACGAGTAACATTCACCAATTCTACCCATTATTGACAACCACACTACTCAAATTCTTGGAAGTTCTATATATATGAACCAATTTTGAAACATTGTTCTTGAATCACTAGAACTTCACTAGAGCATCTATTGGTGAGGTGGATATTTTTTGGTTGAAAAAAAAATTATATAATTTTTTTAAACTCCTAACCTTTCAATGACTCTTTTTTTCAAAAGTATATGTTTATTTAGAAGAAAAACTTATTTTTTCAATGCATAAACGGTGTTTTAAGAAAAAAAAACAATTACATAAAATGTTTGAATTAACGAATACTGGGCCTTAATTTGAATAAGCATTCAAGTGAAAAATAACGGTTATTCTTTTAATCGAATACTATTTTAATGTCATAAAAATAATTTTATGAAAATTAATAGATATGTATTATGGTTTTGATGGTTATGTAAAACGTTAGCAATGAGCCATAACGACTCGAGCAAGTTATCAAGTCGAGTCGAGCCACCAACACGTTTGCTCTCTGCAGAGGTCAGAGGTCCCTGATTCGTGGACAGTATCTGTCAGCCCTTTGGGAGCCAGGATGAATGCAGCTCAGCGAGTTCGGCACAATGCCGCAAGACACAATGGGGTACCGCTCAGCGCAAACCGGTACAAATTCCCGGAGACTGAACAACCGTAGTCAATCGGTGCCTTCTGCCCAGTAACCAACGACGGACGCGGACGGCCAAAAAACTACTTAGCATTTGCGAACGGCGAAACAAGACTGCAAAACGCTCGGTGTTTGAAACATTTATACGAGTTTTTCAAAATAATATTATTTTGAGAAATAAAAAGACATTGTTTTTTGATCCACTCACATTTTTATTAACAACCAACTAGTTTCGGCAACAACCTGTATAAATAAATAAATAAATAAATAAAATAAACCCTGAAGAGGGCAACAGGTTGTGGTTGAGCAACACAACAAAAATCTGAGTGGATCAAAAAACAAAGTCTTCTTATTTCTCAAAATAACATATCACTATGATCCACAAAGTTAATGCTTTCAATATTCAAAATTTACAAAATAAAACTCAAACTTTGTTTTTAACCACTTTTATTCTTGGTAATTTTTTCCCACTTTGGACTTTTGTTTTTGGTAGAAATCTACCCCCGAAGATGGCAAGGTGCTTGTCGAAACCGGTTGAAAAAAGTACCAAAAATAAATATGGTTAACAAAGTTTGATTTATATTTTATTCAATTTATAAAATATACCACCAAGTATCAGCAAAAAACATTCAAGAAGTATTCACAACTTCCTTGAATAATTTAAGATTATAACGTAAAGTCCATTTAAAAAAAACAATGATCCTCTCCTCGTCCGGTCAAAATTACATATTATATTCTCTAAAATCTAAGTCACCGGCGCTCTAGATAATAATTACACCGTATAACAATTACAATTGTTTATGCGTTATTTCATAGTTAGTAAATAGGTTTCGTATTGGTCGATATGATTTGCCGCCACAAAAATGTGTCGATTAAATACAGCTGTGACAAACGTCGGCAGTCATCTTCCTGTTTATTTTTTATCAGAAGAGCCTCCCTAGATATACATTTATATTAAGAGATGATTGTGAATAGAATACGAGTGACCTAGTAAATAAATCAGGTTGAAATAATGCTAGAGGTGAAAAAAAACCCACATCTAAATATTGAATGTTTTAAGCGTGGGATGATCGAAGTTGACACAAATAATAAGAAATTTATGCATAATTTCTCTTCAGCAACGTGTTAGGAAAATATGCTTCAATGTTTTGCGATGGTAAGTATACCATCTCTACATAACATGTAATCTAAATTCAACGGTTACGAAAAAAAATGTAAAGTAAAAATGCGGGCAACCAGGTGGCATCTAGCTGCGACGGGTTCTTCGTACGCAATTTTAAGTGAACACGTTAAACATGGATGGAATTACATTGAATAGAAAGCGATCAAATGTTGCGCGTAAAGCAGACTAAAATATTTGTTTAAATAGGAAAAATGTTGTGATTGGCACAAACGAACGCGTGCAGTAGTATAAATATACTAGCTATCAATACCGCGAGATAAGATTAAAAATAATTTGTACATATTTATCAAACACGATCCCAATAATAATTATTTGTAAAGATATATCGGCGGTTGTTGCTATGACATTGCAAGTTTAAGGGGCATCACAATGTAATATTGCCATTTACCATAATAATCATTGAAGCGATTTTTCTCTCTGATATTCATTGATACCCGAAGCGAAGGGCTAATCACCTTGTCGACATGTAAATATCGATCAACATAACAGTATATCGATAAGACGTAGTGCCCTATTCACCATCGAGTGCGGATAAGGGTTAGAAGAAAAATAAACATCATGTATTTATTAACAAAATTAGACACACTTTTTTACTAAAATCGAATAAACACTAATGAAATTTAAGTAACTTGTTACTTTTTAAAAAAAATCGCCACTGCTTCATAAAACGTTGATAACTCACCTTTCTTAAAAGGAAATTTAGATAAACCACCTAACTTACGCATATAAAAGTAATATGAAGGGAATATTGTGCACATTGATTGTACAAACATTCCCGCGATTTTATAACATGTACATAAGTATAGGTAATTATACAGGAACTAAACCAAGAATTTCTAAAAGAAATTGGATAGTGAAGCAAGTAGGTAGAATGAATAAGCACTGAAGGTCAATGAGCTACATAAATTTGTCAGAGAACGGGTTTCATTGAGCGGTAAATAAACAAAAGTGTAAAAACTATGAGACAATCCATTTACTTGGGTTGGCGTTGTGTCTTTAATATATTAGTAGGCATCATCACGTCATTTACCTAAGTTCCGTCATCATCAGTTCGACAAATAATATAAGAAACAATAGCAAATACACGCAATGAGGGTAATATTGCCCACTTTTATTTTGCAATTGCACTTTTATTTATTTATGTAAGTTATAATCAAAACACTTATGTATGTTGGGTCTTAATCAAGAATTTGATGAATTCTATAACAAGACATTTTTTTAAGAATCTCGTAACAGGCATTAGAATATTTCCGATTTGTGAGAAAGCCTTTTTGAAGGCGTTTTTGTTTTGTATAGAAGAATAATCGATTTATCAAAGTCATTTTAAATTTATGTATTTACATAGAACGCCTTACGGGAGATTAAAATTTACAAATGTAATATTTCGGTTTTGTTCCATATTAACCTGGGGAGTTCATAGTTACCCGGAACGATTGTACGCAAATTTTTACCTGTAGGATCTATGAACGAACACCATGCGCGTCCATTAACTCAACGGTTGTTCAAAAAATAAAAATAAAGACGGTTATTTTTTACTGTCAACGTATGCTTAGATTAAGATCAACCTCTCGTGAAATAAAGTTTGACATTAAGCGTAATTCTATTACAACCTCAGAAAATAAGTACTTGACAAGCAATTTGTTTTTTTTTTAATTATATACATGTCATATTCAGTTGACATCATGAACTGACGAATTGAAAATCATCATCATTCTGTACTGATCTGCTTGCCTCATTGAATTAAATTGGGACATTCAGAAATGACATAATTTTAGTGATCGGCCATTAAAAAAATTCTGGTTTTATCTTGTAACTACTTTCATCTTCCCAAACAATCTGGATGTATTATTATTATACATGAAAATAAACGAAATACGTGGAATGCTATTGTAAAAATTATTTTCTTGCTATTTTTTATTTGATAATACTTTTCAATTAACCCCTTATCAGAATCTAATAAGAGTGCGTTTTTATTAAAATCTCGTTTTAAAGATTTTTTCACAGTTCACAAGATTTCACCATAAAAATTATGAATTTTTAAAAGTATGTAGTACGTAATAGAGTTTGATTCGCGGAAAATATTTTATGTGCTTTTTGGGAATTAATTGTATTTTTAAAAAATATCATTCATTAGTCAAAAAATTATCGTGAAATAAATATATTTGGAAAAAATACGATGTGATGCCCCTAAATATAAATATTTTCCATTCAATGTTATGTCACTGTTACACAATTTTTAATCTTTACTTCCACATTGACGACAAAAAGGAATCAAACCTGAATTAATATTATATTTAAGCAAGTTTAGATCTCGTATAACTCCAAAAACCAATTGAATATCTTTTTTTTACTATTTTACAGTCTGACTCTGATTTATTGACCATACTAAAATCCTAATTTAAAAAATGACAATTTCTCTCTCCCGAAGAACCCGTAAAGTGTGTCATCTGACCTTTTCGAGGTAGTAAAATAACCACGAAGGTGCTTGGTATTTATACACATACCCATCCTATGAAGCACTCATTTAGCATTTCATTTGTACCCTAGTACTAGTACTATATCTACGGATCAATATCCCAAAAAGCATTGCAACAAGGTCAGTGAGGTAAAGCAAACAGCCATTTGTGCCACTAAACAATTGACATATTGCAACCATTTTTGGAAAACCAATAAAAAAAGTAGTTTAAATCTAGAGAGAAAATGATGCGGAACGCATCGAAACACGTGTTACAGTAGATTTGAAGAAATAGTGGTATTTACTAAGTAAAACATGAATTAAAAATAGAAAATGACAGCAAAACTTAGGATTACAATTTTTCGACAATTAATCAGAAATATCATTTATAGTACACGATGTTCATTCGTTTATTTGTAGTTTTATCTTCTCTTCTCATTTATTATATACTAGGATTATGTAAACATTCTTTTGTAATATTTTTTTAGTATGAAATGTATATTGTAATGGATATTGATGTGTAATTTATTTGCATAAAATTTATCATCCGTAAAGCAGTTCATTTATTTAGTACCTATTTCATAAACTAACGCCGTTTTTTTCTTCTCTTCACATGGAATGTTATCCGTACCCAATAGTGCATAGGGGACTGCATCGGATCGAGTCGTTGTTGACTCGATTATCAAATACATAAATGAAAGTGAGGTGATCAGTCTTTGGCTTGGATACGAGGTACCGGACCAAGGAAATTTTAAATAAATATGAATTATTAATTATCAGTTCAAAAACAGTATCCGTTTTTTGATTGACAACTTACCTATGTTAAGCTATTTTGAGCTGTATAGCGTCAATAATGTGTGGTATATTATATATTATTGAAGCAATCTTTTAAATAAATATTAAGATACGTGAATGAAACGATGCAACATGAAAATAGCGATAAATCTCGAGATTTTCTATACTTAATAACATGCTTGCGGTTTGCCAATATATGACTCCATACAACAGCGGCATGTATATTTTTTGTATAACTCACCGAAGCCATCAATTTAAACGTCAAAAATTATGGATTTATTTGATGGCTAGGATTGCGAATAACTTTTTAGTAATTCCGGCTCAGAATAGCATCAAAGCGCAATAAACTCCGGCAGACATAGCGACTGCTTCAGCACACGGGTCCGTAGCTCCTGAACCAAATAACCGAACACAATGTGAACACGACATAACAAGCACAAACTGTCTATAAATAGTGTCGGACACTAAACTGACATTTGGAGAATCAGTGCTGTCGATTCGGTAAATATTGCAGCCGGCACGCGAGACACGAACGACCAGCGATGGACGAACGCCTACCGCCTACTGAGCACAAACAATACTAAACCAGCCAGCTGATACTGCAAGCTGGAAGACCTGTTATAAACAGACATACACAGCACAAAAACCAGATCGGGCGAGTACAGTTTCAGTCAAAATTCACCGTCCAATAGTAAAATTGTTAATAACTATACATAAATTAATTTGAATATAAGAAATACTGTGTGAACATCGAGGTAACACGTAATCTTATGTATTTCTTGTTACTCGGTTATTTACAGTTTATTAACATTGCTTTGAAATGGTTTTGCTGAAACACGCTCATAATTATTTTTAATTAGCATCAATTACATAATTTTTACTCTGATGTAAAAAAATGACGTTACCTAAAGTTATGTGCATATTATCAAAATGTTTTACAATAAATTAATTTATACGTTGTAATACTTTAAAGAGTTTACTGTAGATGTATGTATGGTACTTATATGTGAATATGTATTAAAATACGAGTCAGGTAGTTAATAAGAAACGTGATATATTCATAGATATTTATTTTGCTATAAACTGTTACGAATGATATATATTGTACTTAAAAAGTAAGTTTTTTTTTAAGATGCCATCATTTTTCATTAATACACTATCTATTTTTTTTAAACACTTAGTTGGACCATTAAAAACTACAGGAGCGCATAATTTAAAGGATTTGTTTGAAATGAAAAAAAAATGGAAAAAATAAAATTGGAGAAAAGTGATAAATTTTCGCACATGTATTATATTTTTATGATATTAATTTATTTAGTAACTTATATGTCAATTAGATCAATTTTAAAATGATTCACTTGCGAACATGTTATATCATGTAATATGAGTAATAATGCGGTTATTTACATTGAAGAAAAAACTGCATTGAAACACGTAAAACGTTATCACGAACGTTTAATTATTATCTACAAATAAATTATTTCAAAATAAAGTTTCATGTGTTGCCTGAAAGTATTTTTTTTTTGATATAGTAAGTGTACGTCCAATTCCGGAGGACTGTGATTAACACGTTTGCGTTATTAACTGCGATGTAGTATTTCAAATGTGATGTCGCTACATTATTTGATGCACTATCTTATTGTACGAATAGGATATGAAAATCAATGGAAACGGATTTCAGCGTAAATGAAAGGATATAGTTCATATTTTAAAAATTGTTTTAAATATCTCTTAACATAAATATCGCTGGTACAAAACAAAACTGCCAATCCCTCCGCGTTCTTCAGAATTATTCCCAACTCCAAAATAACTCCCAAAAATTCCCAACGGAAATTTTGAATTATAATTTAAACAAAATAATATTATGGTTCCATTAATGTAGCCGGGGACTTCTGTTTCTATTGCACGCTTTATTGATAAATAAAATACGTCATCCGTCAATTTACAAACTAATTATTATCAGCTGTGATAACACGGAGATTATGAACACATGCTACAATTTCTTGGCGTTAAACCAAAATAAAGATTAAATGAAATTGTAATAAGTATCCGGCATTAACGTTTGCGGGTCAACTTTGCCTGATAAATAAGGAGGATTACGATTAAACTTAAACCATTTATTCCTCAAAACAGAAGACACATTTTCTTAAAGAATATCTTTATTCAGTACTGCGCGTTCCATATAGGCAACATTTTCATCAGCACAAATAAAATCCAACGGCATTTATACAGTTTTGACAATTAATTAATTTAAAAAATATATTAATAGGAAAAGTCATAATCTGCAACGTTTGGAAACAACAGAAATTCTTAAAAATTTATTTTTCAACTGTTTTACTCATATTTTCGTAAGTCAATAGTATATTTTCTCCTGCTATCGGTTACACAAGCTTTCGATGCGTTGCCGTTGAATGTAAGAAAATTGAAAATACTGTAAAAAAAAACAGTTTCTATCCCATACGTTGCCGTTGAATGTAAGAAAATTGAAAATACTGTAAAAAAACAGACAAAATGTATCAAATATGCAGCTTAATTCGAACGATAAATGCGGTGAATGGTGATAGAGAAACGATCGATGCGATATATTTTAGTATGAAATTAATTCGGGATAGAAGAAATAAACAACACATCCGGGAAAACGATTATTCGAGGAACGATAGATAGAGGTTTCACTGTACTCCAAAATAAACCCATAATAAACAATATGACTTATGACTTATTATTAGTTATACTAAAGCCTCCCCCGTATTGTCTGTTTCCACTGATAAAAAAAAAACAACAAAAAATACAAGAAACAGCTCCTAATCCCTTTTCATCCTTCAACTCTAAAATTTAGACTTAAATACGGCTTTTTTTGTGCGGTATGCATCGAAAATTTTGCGGTATGCATTTTGAAAATGATGCGGTATGCATCGAAACACGTGTTACAATAGATTTTCAGAAAAAGTGGTATTTGCCAAGTAAAATTTAAATTAAAAATTTATTTATTTTAACTGCAAACGGATTTTGTCGTTACTGACATCGTAAGTCCAGTCCAATCTGACACAAAAGACGAAATCCTGGTTACCAGCCAAATAAATTGGAAAAAGGTTTAAGTTTTTTTTGTACATTTTTATAAAATGTCTAATACAATAAACACAAGAAATTCAAAATCTAAAAAAAATTTCAACCGAATGCTATTTTTTATAGTTGCTTTATGTGAAATTATATCAAAGGCTTTATAGCTTTTACAGGTGTACACAGATACCTACACCTGCATATCATTGATATAGTATTATGTTTATCCTTTAATCTATTTTGATGAGTACTCGCTTTATAAAATGACGTATACAGATAATGAACGATGTAATTACCAATGTTACATTTCGTAAATTAAAAGTTAATGGCTACAATAAATAATGAGTCACGAAAACATGAATCAATGCAAAAAGGGTAAATGGTTTGCTAATTTATTATTTGTTATGGAGTACCTACCTTCGAGTGGACGATACTAGAGATACGTCACGACAATAGTAATTCATGTTTAAAGTAATTATTACAGAAAAAATCCATCCGTTATTGGCTGTAAGCATCAGGTAGATTTTATCACTGATTTATTTTAATGGAAGTTGCATTTATTATTTACCTTGCTTATGTACAAGGTTTATAGATCATTAAGTGGATTTTTGTTTCTTCTACCATTAAAAAGATGTTTTATTTTAATCTGTGTTGGGAACAGAAGGGATAATCTAGTGTGGAAACTTCTCAGCATTTTCTCATTGCTGGGAGGAAACCACGTTGCACTCCTCAGGATAAGGCGGACTGCTGACTGTCATCAGCAGACCTTCCGTTCCACTAGAAGAGGGTTCGGCATTTTGTGTCCTAGCTTGGTCTATGGTACCAATGTTCTTCATTATTTTTATCATGTATGATACCACCTCTCGTGTTCATCACTGAATGTATAGGATAGGCAGGGGCGTGCCTTCGATAGAGGCAGAAAAGCAATGCCTATCTTAACTTACCCGCGTGACATATAAAAACGCAACCAGTACCCCCTACCTTCCTAAGTAGTACCCAGCTTACCTTACTACCTACCCTAGTAAGTAGTGCCTAGTTTACCTTATCACCTACCTTAACTGCCTACCCTAATTCATTCTCTCTGCACGCCACTGAGGATAGGGTAAACTAGCTAAGAATGTAACAGGGAACGTTTGTAACAAATAGAGATGGATAATTCTTTTTATTTTCTGACTTTTCAACTAGTTGAAATATGTAATAATGTGTAAGTACTTACTTGTCGTGATGGGGGCTCGGCGCGGGCGGCTGCAGCGGGCTGGTGGGGGCGGAGCGCGGCGCGGGGGGAGGGGGCGCCCCGATACTAACCACCGGGGCACTGAAGTTACCCGTGGACCTGCAACAATACCAGACGAACGTTAGTCAATGCACGATAGGTGAGCCATTCGTGGGCAATCCTCCGAGTGTAGGTGAGCCATGCTTAGACGAGCCTGATGGTGTAGATAGGCCATTCTTAGACAAGCCTTATGGGGTAGGTGAGCCATATTTACACAAGCCTGATGGTGTAGGTACGCCATAGTTAGATGAGCCTGATGGTGAGACACGCTTAGATAAGCCAGATTGGATAACAAGAATCATATTTACACAAGCCTGATGGGTAGAAGGTGAGCCATACTTAAACAAGCCTGATGGTGATGGTAAGCCATATTTAGACGAGCCTGATGGGGTAGGTGAGCCATATTTAGACGAACCTGATGGGGTAGGTGAACTCTACTTAGACAAGCCTGATGGGGTAGGTGAGCCATACTTAAACAAGCCTGATGGAGTAGGTGAGCCATATTTAGACGAACCTGATGGGGTAGGTGAACTCTACTTAGACAAGCCTTATAGGGTAGGTGAGCCATACTTAGGCAAGCCTTATGGTGAAGGTGAGTCATTTTTTGATAAGCAGTTCGCCTTCACCTCACCATTAGCCAAATCTAGAAACGATCAATTGGATAAAAACGAGTTTTGTTTATTCGTGCGCGAGAAGTTACAGGAATACATTTATATAAAAACGATATTTGTTTAATTGTTGTAAAATATAATTATGGCAATTATTATAATGCTGAATGTAAACCTAAGCTCAAATTCGAATGTCAAAACTGAAATATTATAGTATTTATACGATCATTGTCCGATATTGGAGGATATATATCTTTTTGTATCTTGAAAACCCCTGTAATGGGATTCGAATATCGAAAAAACAGTTTATTAGGCTGAGAAATTACTCAATCGTGGAAGAGGCGAAGAATGTTTGCAAAAAGAGTGGTGTGGCGTTCTATTCTCTCTGCCTACCCCTGCGGGGAAGCGGCGTGATGGTTAGTTAGTTAGAAATCACTCATTCATGGAGACTTTGAAAAAAAATAGGGGCCAAAAAGTGAAGAGAATGAATATTTAAAAAAAATGTTTTGTATTCTAAAACTTTTGACAAACTAAAAATACGCACGTATTACTAAGATAAAATGCATTATTTTAACATGGCTCATAAAAATAACCGTACGTTAAGGGAAATTACATTTGACTAGATAACTAAAATCAATAAAAATAGACTTCAAATAAAATTTTAAGAAACTTATCCATATTCACAACAGTAACTGGCCGGGCACATTACTTTTAACGCTATAATTTTGAATTACCATATTTGGGTCAATGTCCATCAACGGAACGCCTATTCTGTCGTCTATCCACTCCGCGTTCATGTTGATGATAATAATATTACGAGTATAATAAATACCGTATTATATCGCTCATGCAATGAAATGTACGAGATTGGACGGAGATCTGAACAGTTAAGACGCTCTTTCGAGCTACCCAAGACGAATAATAAAATAGACACATATTTCCATTTTTATAGTTTCGAGTTAAACGTAATTTAAGTTTTGTGAAGCAAACATGGTAATTTAAAATATACTCATGTTTTGACTTTGTATAGCTTTATTAAAAAAGCAGTAAAATAATCAACAATCCAAACCATAAAATTATTCAAAATAGTCATTTGTTAGGTTAGAACAGGCAAATAATTGTTTTCTGAAAATATTTACAATATTCGAAGTAACTTTATTTGTCTAATATTTATTTGATATGATCCTGGACTAGTCCCTGAAGCGCAGGAGTGATCACCTTGCCTTCGTGTAAGTAACAATCAAAATAACAACTGGGTCAATACGATGCAGTGCCCTATGCACCATTGGGTGCGGATAAGGGTTAGAAAAAGAACTTTATATGTTAAAACAAAAACTACATATTTTAGACGAATTATAAAAATATATTGTTAAACAATTGATTTTACCATAACGAAAGCATTGCAACTCTACAAAACATGCCCGTTAAATTTTAAACGTTGTAGTGTAATTTTGCGAATCTAATTTTTTCTTCCTATAATATTGATCAGGAAAATTAAAGATAGATAGAAAAAAAATGAGCGTGGGATAGTTGGGTAGAAGCTTGACTGAGAAACTAGCACCGCGGATTCGATTCCCACTAGTTGCAGGAGTTTCTAAGAAAGATTCATTTTCAATTGATCTGGGTGTTGCGGTGTATTTTTACATATTTACTTTCCCCATTCTATCTTATGTCACCCACTGATAACCAAATGGTAGTGGGATCTTTCCCTAAAAAATATGGTTTATTCGTGAAAAACAATCAATCAATTTTAAAAAGTCATTTAATTGTGACTCTGTTTTAAGATGATTATTAGAAAATTTTGCATTTAGCATTTTTACATTAGGAAGAAGATTATTATGTAAAAAATATTATGGTATCAATGACTCTTTAAATGTTGATTTCTTTCTTTTTAAACTTTGCATCTCACCCTCTTACGTACGCATTGCTATACATAAAACGTATATACGCAGCAGTTACATAATATCGCGAAGGCATTTCCTTGAAAGTTCAATGTCAAGATTAAAGAAGTGTTCTACTACTACTACTACTCCTACTACGGCATATAAACACAACTACAATAATACTCAAACAAAAGTATATATGGACAAAGGTTTATGTTTGTCATGTGTGGTTGTCAGGGCTGTCATAAAAAAAAACAAGAAAAATTATTAATGGAAAAAAATATTGTTTTTAAATACAGTGCGGAGAACTTAAAAAAAGTTTTTAATCGTAATATGTAAATTTTAATTGAAATTTAAATTCATTGTACTTTGGTCGTACCATTTTATTGACGTAATTTAAATGTTTAAATCATTAGTCAGTAAAGGGCTACTGTTATAATAAAATAAAAATGAACTAATAAAAAAATCACGATATCGCTTTTTTTGTTGTTGCTGTTTGTTCGTATGTGAAATTTAGATGCAACTGTCAGCTTGATAATTAATTAGGACAATCAGCTAATTTTGTGTTATTTGCAAGATGAATTCTCAGATTTGAAAAAGGGTCACGTAAAAAAAACTTCTTCATCTTATTCTAGATCCTAGATTTTTTCTAGATGCTGATGCTGATGGAATGCTGATGTCGAACTATCCCTCGTTTAGTTGTGTCTCTTTGAAAAATAACTAGTAAAATAACTTGTTTTTTCTTTAATTAGTGGTTTTGAGGTATAACGTTTGGGTAGCGAGCAAAATAATCAACCGTTTGGTTTGTGACAGCCCTGTTTATCGTTCAATATTTTCTCCGGGACAAATGTCAAATTCACACGTTTCTTTTAAAAATTGAACGAATTAGTTTGTTTTTAGTCCTACGTTGTCCTTGCGACATGCTACGGATTATAGGAGTATTCAAGAAAGCAGTATTCAATAATCTCGGGGGTTAGTAGTAACCGAATCAAAATCTTGAAAAAATAAGATAAAGTTGTTTTAATTTTGCAACCGATGGGCCCCTAATGACTGTGAATACAAAGGTGGTACATTTATTTTATATAAATATAATGTAACGCTTTCCCGTTGAAAAGTGATTGGCATTTAAATAAATTTTTGATATTACAAATAAAAATATTTTAAAGATGCCGAGGCTTATAATTGGATTTTGTATTTCCTTTGTCGAATATTTCTTTACAATAGGGCGCTATCAGTTTCTAAGAATATTGATACGTTATAAGGTAACTTTATACTTTGAAATGCTTATTAATTTCGGCTTTACGTTTTTATGTTAAATAAGCTTTCATCAGTTTTTTTATTGGAAAATAATTGATATATAAAAAATTACAAGACAATCGATCGATACTGTTCTTACATATGTATCATTCTGTTCTTATTGAAATCTATATAATCTTTTCTATAGTTCTTAATGTTTACAAAATGTAAGATTTTTGACATATTGTACAGTATAAAAGAAACATAATACTGTTTCAAATCAATGAGTTGTAAATATATTACAGTGGAATCTCGGAAACCTTAAATTCCTGGATATCCAAACAAGATTTTGTAAAAAAAAGTTGTAGAAAAACATTTTAAAAACACGCAAAGACTGAAGAAGGCATTTATTATGTAATAAAATTATTACATATAACCTTATTTTTATTTTTAACTTTAAATAGTTTAAAATATTGAAAAGTTACGCAGTAATGTACCTGTATTGCTACGCAATTACTGTAATATTAGATTGAAATGTAAAAAGTTGAAAATAATGCATACATATGTACCTTATAAAGAAACAACATCATCAGGGCGTACAACGTAACTGCTGTAGTGTAAAGTACTATGTGTGTACAGTATTTCAAATTTCTCGAATAATCCGAACTTTTCCAAATCCGAACAGGCCCCAGTCCGAATTAGTTCGGATTTTCGGGGTTCCACTGTATAAGGTAAAACAACACTGAACTTCGATTCTTCAAAAATCACGTGCGTAATTACGGTATTTATTCCAGCATGATCGCATAGTCCAACGCCTGACAGCCCATTTTATTGGCTTAATATGAAGGACCTATAAGGGGGGAAAAGTCATGATGCCCTATTCAATCGATAAAACTTCAGTAAAACCATTGCAGGTACGTACATACTCTACCATAAATATTTTTGAATAATTTACTTTATTTAATGGACATTTATACGAGCGTACGCCGAAAATTGTTTTCTTTAATTTTAACGACCGTACAAAAAAATAAGTTGTGATTTTAAAATGGAGAAAACTCAACTTCCTCCATTTCTTAAGGCTCCGCCCCTTCCGTTTCGCACGAGGGGCACTTTTCACCGAATTCCCACAAAAAGAGTGGAATCCAGATAAATACAACCTCTACTAGGCAATATTATTTTTAAATATTTAATTACTTACATGTGTAAGCGTTAAGAATTGTAATTTAAGGCTTAGGTAAGTATTTCATAATATTAATAAATAATTTAAAAAAAGGTGAAACGCCTGCGCAAATATTTATTTGACCGATTAGCGTAATTTTTTTCAAAAGGCGATAGCGCTAATCGCTTAATCTAAGAAACGAGTGAGAGAAAAACGTCAAAAACCCAACAATTGCAAATCTCATCATCGCAACATTCCAACGTGCTTAAATTCTTTACAATACATAGGTATTATAGATCAACATTCCAAAATTCAGTCAGCTCAAAATATCGAGTCAAATCTAGTTTACATTTTGATATGACTTGAATTGTAGCGATTTGAATATGTAAGAATTTTAAGTTTGCCAAATTTTTAATTGTCAAGGATTGATATGTGTATCTTAATATTTTAATATTTCTCTTAAAATTATTGACTCGTATAAGTAACAGTTTGTCCGCCTCCGCAGTGCAATGGTCAGCACGCTCGGCTACCGTTCTGGAGGTCCCGGGTTCGATTCCCAGGGGGGGGGGTCAAATACATATAAGTGATTTTTTCACTATAATATTTATTCAATATTACCCTGGACTGGCACCTGTAGAGGAGGGCTGATCATTTTCCTTCATGTGTTAACGATCGAGATAACACTGCATTTATATGATGCAGTGCCCTGTGCACCACTAGGGTGCGGTAAGGGTTTGAAGAAGAAGATGAAGATAAGTAACAATATTATTAAATGTATAATTTGATTAGAGAATTGTCATTAAATTACACAACCCCTGTGTATCAAGTTCACGGCCACCAGCCCTCGCAGTATAACCTACAAGAAATCCACCCTACTATTAAACCCCTCACATACAATATAAATGAAGTCTTTGTATTCGGGTTCATACGAGTACCGTATATATTAGTCATTATTTAACATCTCAACATAGATAAAGAAGAATATGGATAAAACACTCTCCTTACCATACATTGTTTACTTTGTGTAATACCACTTTTAATACGGAATAATTTTCCGAAACCGGTAGTCACAAATGAGCGTTTAAAAAAAGTGGTATTACACAAAGTAAACAATGGATGGTAAGGAGGGTGTTTTATTACCATACCACAAAGTTATCAATGCTTTTAATATACAAAATGAATATGGAAGTGTGGGTATAATAGAGCTTACGATTACATAGGATGGTTTAAGTGATCATTTTGTACAAGTGTAACATTGACCATTCTACCCACGATTGACAACCACACTACTTAAATCTTAGATTTTTTCGTATGTGAGTTCTCGTCAGCGTCTATGGTTGAGATTAGTAAGGTTTTTACTAAGCAGAGACCCTTATTTAAATTTATGCAAGATTCTACCCGGATTATTTCACACACTAGGAGACGCGAGAAAACGTGATTTTTCAATTCTAACTTATCTTATAATTTGACCGGTTACTTTACTCACAACATTTTGCGTGTGTCCAAACCATTGGTTACAAATCTGGGTTTTTCCACTTAAGAGTGAAATCGTGAGGATAGAATACGCATTAAAAGTATATTTACCATGTCATAACCTAACATTTTTACAGTTAACATAAGCTGTAGTAAAATAAAAGTCTAGCCATATGTATATTGACGCGAATTTTGAATCGACTAGTAAAAAGGCAAGTGCCCCAGAGACAATTCGAGACGAGGTGTCGGTTTGGGGTCCCGTGGTTAGTGTCGCGGACTCTTAAGTCAGAGTTCCTAGATTCGAACCCACTCTACCTCAATTTGAATACAGAAGCTTACAGAATAAGTATGAAATTGAAATATTTGTGTAAATAACAAAAACACAAATATTTTTCTTTGCTTTTAAAAAAAAGGCGGCTACATTCGCTTTGGGTTTTGGGCGCCGCGCCGGCAGTTTTATAGAGAATATGATGATTTTATCTAGAAGTAAGTACAGGGGTAGGAAATCGGTTTAACATTATTTTTGTATGGACTTTTTGATACAGTATTATGAATTCGCTCCATAACCAGTAAAAATAGTTAAACTTGGCTTGAAAAAACTTCATTATTGTTATTTTTTACTTACAATATATCTATAAGCGATTTTTATATTCCAATTATATCAATTTCGCCTTGTAGAGGACATTTTCAAAAAAAAATTCATACAAGACAAAATAGCGGCTAAATCAAATAGCTAGTCTAGTGACAAATCTATTTCAGAAACGTCTTTCTCTTATGACATCTTCTGAATGATTCGTAATTCAATTGATATTATTAGGTATTATCTTTGTACGAAATAGGTGGCAATTGTTGATTGGCAAGAACAGAAGACCCATATTGGGTGGTGTGTGTAATGTTATGTATGTTAGGTACGGTATTATGTGTGTACATAGACTGTTGGCGCCTGATCCCCGCTGATACCACTAATACTAGTACAGTATCTACTCAATGAATTAGGGCCACCCATTATTTTTTTGAATACTCTGAAATCTTTTGGATTATTATATTTATTTTACATAAATACTTTAAGTTTTCTATTGACATCTAATATCATGTATATTACCTTCAATAATATGTAAAATATACCTGGATAATTTAAGCCTTTATAAAATTTCAAACCCTTTTTCTGAGAAAGGTCCCTAATTAGCACAGGTAGACAGATAGTTGAAAGTTCAAAAAATAGTCCTATCTCATTTATTAGTGAAGTTTCTTCAGTTCTGGTTGTTGCTTTGTTTAGAGAGGTTATATAGCTATCGTGTCTTGTGAAAAAAACTTAATTTTTAATTTTAGTTCATAAATTATAATTTTTTTTTGTAAACACAAGTGTTTTTTTTGAAAAGGACAAAATGGGAAAAAGTAAAGACATTTCTGAGGAAAAAAAGTCTAGTGTTATAGTGCTACTGAAATTAAGAATACTATCTAATAGAGAAATTTCAAAAAAAGAAAACGTTTCTCGTCAAACAGTGGACAGAATTTCAAAATCAATAAAAAATCAGTCACCCGCCACCAGCAATCGGCGAAAGAACTGTCGTAGGATTAGAAAAACAACACCGAGGACTGATCGAAAAATCGTTCAAAGTGCCTTAGAAAACCGTAGTGCATCAGCAAAAACATTAAAAATAAAATTGGAAGAAGAGGGTATAAATATATCGGTATCAACACTGAGGCGACGTCTTTACGAAGTAAATCTGAAATGCAGGCGCCCTGTAAAAGTACCAAAATTGACACCACGAATGAAAGCGGATCGATTAAAATGGGCCAGGCTACATCGAAATTACTCGGTAGATGATTGGAAAAAGGTATTTATTTAAATGTAATTTTCAACATATCATTTTAGTAAATAAACTTATATATTTGAATTAAACTTAAATTTTCATTATTTTTCAGGTCATCTTTAGTGATGAGTGCCGGTTAGAAGCCGTGACAGAGAGCCGTCGATTCGTCAGGAGAACACCAATGGAACGTTACAATGAGGCCTGTGTGGTAAAAGTTATCAAACACCCCCTGCAACAATGATATGGCCATGTATTATTAACAATTTACCTGGGCCGTTGTTTTTCGTGGAAGGAACAATGAACCAAAATTCCTATAAGCAGGTCCTCGAACGAATTTTATTGCCTTTCTACCATACACTCGACCCAACAGAAGGTCCATACACCTTCATGCAGGATGGGGCACCTTGCCACCGGGCTAAATCAATAATAATTTTTTTTTCTAACAAAAATCTGCCTTTGCTCCCCTGGCCTGGAAATTCTCCGGACCTTAATCCTATAGAAAACGTATGGAGCATGTTAAAAAATAAGGTATACTCATTTCCAAATCTGACAGTAGACTGTCTAAAAAAAAATATTCAAAAAATTTGGTCAGAAGACGAAGAAATAAAAAACATGATAAAACAGTGCATTTTAAGTATGCCAAAAAGAATTGAGGCAGTTATTTCTGCCAAAGGTGGAAATACTAAATACTAACTATATTTATATGAAAGTGTATGCATAATTTAAGCGTAATAAAGTGTTCATGTGTAAATAAAATTCAAGTTTGTTTTATTCAAGGTTTTCTCTGAGTTATTCCTGTTTGAATTGAGAAATTGCGCGAAATTCTGCGTGGCCCTAATTCATTGAGTAGATACTGTACATGCAGTCATTATTTTCCAGCCCCAACCCCCAGTAGCGAACTTACGAATAGTCTCTCCATAGGATATCACCAAGGCAGGTTGCTAGCCAAACATTTCCAACAAACGTGTGGCGATACCATTCATCTACGTGCATATAAAACATTTACATATTTAATCATTGTACAAAGCCAATTGAAAAATGAACACAGAGCAATGAATACAACTCTTTTCGAGTAGAGTTGTGGCTAATAGATAACGGTTATTTATTCCAATTGTTTTATCTAATTGGGATGATATTCGTTACTTAGTCTCGGTATATATTTCTTACATGAATTTGCGATAAAGTAAGGTAAAATGTCTTTAAAAAATACGTTCAAAGATCAATTAGTTTTTATAATAGCAAAATCATTTATTTACCAATATTATATTTTTCACATCTCAACATATATGAAGAAGAACATGGATTTCTGGGTATTTACAGGGCTTTCGAATGTCACAGGCTTGGTTAAGTGATCACTTTACACAAGTGTAACATTCACAAATTCTACCCATGATTGCCAACCACACTACTTAATTTTTGGAACTCCTAAATACGGTCATAAGCCCTGCAAATGCCCAGACTTCCATATTCTTCTTCATCTTTTTTGAGATATCAAAAATGTAAAAAATTACTCCGAAGCGGGGATAATCCAGATTTGTCAAAGTATTTGGATACACTCAAAATGTTGTTACCAATGAATATGGTTTTTGTGTTATCAATGAATAAAACGATGTTACTAATGAATATAATGACGAAAAAATATAATTTTATTCTCTCCATACATCAAACATTTACAGTCAAAAAATACAAATAACAGTTGGTATTATCTGGCTATGGAAGGATAAGACGAAGGTTAGGAAAAATCATTATTTGAAAAATCGGTCGCTAAGCCTACTTCGAAAATTGTCTTATAAAGTTGACTGTTGTATTTTGATAGTACGGTTGGCCCTCCGGGTTTATTATATTGGTCGGGGTTTGGGCCTCTGATGGTTGGCCCTCGTGAATCTTTGCGATTTCTAATACGCAATGAATCAAAGGGGTTTTAAACGTTTATTCACATTTTTACGAGACGATTTCGGTAAAGGTTACGTAAATAATACGAAAATAAAACCTATGTTAGGAATGGTAAATTTTAAATGCTTTTAATTGCATAGATAAATTGAATGGGTCGCGTTAAACTTAAAAGGTACGCGTGCGAGAATTATTAATCGACAAACATGAAACGTAATATTTCATATTATTTACACACTTACGTTATTGAAGCGTCAGGCGTTAGTAAACATTAAATATTTTGTTGAAAAACACAGGTGCGTGGATTCTCGCCCGTGTTACGTACGAACGTTTCACCGCGACATTTGATGGACAACGTGATAACAATCGACGGGAAATATAAACACGTTGAATATTTTAAGTCTCGCTCGTTTAACTGGGAGTTAAATAAAGCGTATTTAAAGGTTAAGGTGGTTAAGGGAGGTGTTGTTACATTTATGCGAGAGTAAACTGAATTTTATTACACGGAACGCGAAATATTTATGAAAATTATTACTCCGCGGAGCACGCGATCGCTTCGACAACCGAGGAAATTTATTTCAAGCAACATGTTTATACATAAATATGTAATAATATTAAGATATCGTGAGCTTGAGAAAACGAGGAAATAACTTTATTGAATTGTGGTTAAAACAGACGAAAAATCATGCTGTTTTGCTGCTGATTGCTTTGACAGTGATGATTTTATTTATAATATAAAAAAAGAGTCAAATGATATAAAAGTATATTTTGGTTCTACGATCCACATATTAAAATGTGTACACATTTGATTGAAAATTTTAACACACACCAAAAACCTCATTACGAATCGTTGTAAAGCAAAAGCAGTATATGTATTGCATTTTACTCATAAATATTATTATTTAGATACAAATCAATTATAAATTTGTTCAATTTGATCAATTAGGTCAATTCGATTAATGCGGCATGCGTTATACGAGTATTTATACAACTCGAAGTTTGCGATGTGTGCACGGCAGAGAAGTGAATACAGCGTTCTAATGATAATTTATAACTTATTACTATTGCAATATTTCATTTAAAAAAATTCGTGTACCTTATTTTAATTTTTTTTTAAATTTAAGAATACGTCACTTTATACATGACTAGATCATTATTTTATTAGAGTTTGTGTTATGATTAAAAATGGAAGATTATGGGATATGATGTATCGTAAAAAATACGTTTCGACCCTATTTTGGTTATTTATTTACCATTTCCAATTCCTGAACAATACTGAATGAAAAATGTAATTTTTCCTCTCAATACATCGAACATTACACGAACCCATTACACGAAACATGGGAAACGACAGTGAACAGCTGCTGGCATCAGCTGACTATCGAATGACGAGATGAGGATGGGTTTGAGGGAATTTCGTTATGTTATTTTTACGGGATCTTGATGAATATCAATTCCTTATTTCTAGTTCTATCACACAAACGTAGATTGAAGAGAGAATATCATAGTCTACGATTAACTCGTAGTGCACAGTTTACACCCACGCTGTGCGAGCGGGTTTCCCAACAAGGCATCAGACCAATCAATCGGTAAGACTGTATTATGAATTGGGCTAATAGCATTTTTTAAAGTTAGTATTACGAGATTGTTTTTTAAGGTTAGGTTACATAGAAAATACTTTTTTGAGGGTAGGCTATGGTTGTGTACCTACAATTTGTTCAATTGAAAATGGCAGCAGTACATTTTTTTTACAATTTCCAATAACAATGCTCGCTGATCTAGAAAATAAACACTGAGTAACCGGGAGAGTGAGGAATAGGAAAATCCATTAGACATTTCAGCCGCCCACCTTCGTACAACGCAACCTTTGGACTCCGTAAATACTAGAAACGGGAATTTATACAAGCGAATTCTTCGCGAGATATTCACCAACATTTCTCATCACCCACATCATACCTAGAATGCGGGAGACATGAGAGATTTGTAATGAATTGAGACTGGAGCCCAAAGTCATCCGAGTTCCATTCTAGATTATTTAACAACACAACTGTCATCTTCAGGAATAATTATTCTAGATGAGATGGAATTTAGCTCTTTCAAAGAAAATTGTTCTCGGACCCTACCATTTCGAAAATTCTTAGAATAAAACGACAAACCATTTAATCTTTGCAAATACCTTTCGTCTCATCCAAACCCATGATCTCCTAATACATGCACGCTAATTGTTCTGACTCTTGTCCATATCGCTTTGCCATTGCACTTCATAAATTAAACACAGTGCCCTTTTCACCACTGGGTTGGAATTAGATGAAGAACATAAATAAAGAGAAGGAAAATATGAATTTTCATAATCATGGAATATTAGGAGAGCAGAAGTGAAAAGAGTATTCACATAGTGTGATTGTACTTAGTAGTAGACCATTATTGTCCAGTGTTGAGAGTTGAAACAAGTGCATACAGTACCAATGTATGAGAGAGATTGCCTTCTAGAATGCAATGTTATTAATAGAACTCCATTTCAGCATCGGTGAACCGAAAATAAACTATTGTGTTTCGTGTTGCATTCGTTTTATTTTTATTTTTTTAGACACGACGGTCAAATAAAAATGGGAATACTAATTTTAATAAATACAGTAAAACCCCCTATGACGTTAAAATAGTTACCAAATTATCAGAGGGAATGTTATAAGTGGTAAATTTTTAAATTTGTATTTTTACATTTTAACCAGCGAAAAATACTGAAATAAGTCATTTAAAATTAAAATACTATTTTCAACATTAACCCCTACAACGTTTCAATTGATAACGCGGTATCTCAACGTTATAGGGGAGTTAAGAATATCACGTTTACTTATGTACAAATATTTGTACATGATATGCAAAGTCAGACAATCCTCGATAGTAAAAGAAAAAGAAATTCAATATTACGTTTGAGATTTAAGACCCATGAATAATAAATTCCAGTACTTCCGTCGCGGAAGAGATAAAATACTTTTGGCAAGATACAAGATTTAAGTTTACTGGAAAATATTCAATATTGAATCTCAAATATAGGTCAAGGTATGCCTCGTTTCCGAGATAATACCAACGCTTTGGTTCAAAGGTAATATAAATATTTGTCTATTCAGATGTTTGTGACGTTAAGTAGCGGCTTGATAGATATATTGCCTTCTGGTATTAGCACTTTTAACGATTTGAAAACTTAAATTATGACCCCCTATCCATAGGAATAGGCGCCATTTATCTATATGATACATTATTTGTTGAAGGCCACTTATTTTTTACTTAGTATTTTGTTGACAGTATATTTACCCCTCAGTGTGCTTTATCAAGGCTAGGCGATATTTTTTTCATATATATTTGATGCAAAAAAGACGTAATTACACAAGCCAAATATGTCAAAATGTGTGGAAGACAATTTCCATCGGGAGAAACATGGACAGAATTGATTTTGTGGTAAAATGCTGCGAGATGGCGCGAGTGTCATTGTAGAATTGAGTATAATGGTGTCATTTTTGTTGTTACGTCTGAATAGCATCTCCTGTAATATTTCTAAAAGTGTAATGACGCTATTTTTGCACCAAATGAGCGATGTCTAAAATTGTAGAGTGAGTAGAGATGTCCGTCATATAAACATAGAAACTCATACATTGCGCTCATTGGTGTTAGTTATACACACACTTTTATTGTGAATTTTCAATTTAGTTAATATTTAATTTCAATTAAATTATTAATTGACACCATGACGTTATAGACATTTATTAATATTGCCGAATGAATAATTGAATCCAGCACACATGGCTTTGTTCCAAAGAGAATCTTCACCTATTAAATACATATGTTTGAGTTCGTAAGACATTAAAAAGTTTTCTTTTCTCACGGTCAATTTTTAATTAGCGTAGTAATAATTTTTTTTACTTATTTATTTTTAACATATTACATAAGTCAAATACATAATATTCCCCATGAGTAATTTCCATTACTAATTTTGGGATCATAATGATATTAAATGACAGAGGATAGGACACAAGAAGCGAGGATTAGCTATATATATTTTGTAATGGACTCTTGTAAAATTTGGTCATTTTTTTACTTGTTTGATAATACTGGTATTATGTACCTACATCGCTAAATTATCGGTTAATTATGGAAAATAGGTCATAAATACTGTATTTTCATATAAGGGATTGGTTAAATTCAAGTAAGGGAGGGCCTAGATGTGTGTCATGAGGTTTTAGCTGAAATCTGCATGGATATTTATGGCTGCGTTAACATTAGAAAATTAATCGTTTTTCACACCCTTCCAATATCACGGACACAAAGAGCGCTAACTAAAAATCACCACTCCATTTGATTATTTTTAGGCCGACAGAAAATTCAAATAAATTAGCCGTTCCACCCTAACATTAATATTGACCGTGGTCTATTTTGATAAGCACGGTAAAAATAAATATTTATCTTTGTAAACCATTAACAATAATAAAGTAGGATTTAACGATGTTTTATGTTAAAATTATCGTTGAATTAATTGATCAAACGACCTTGTTATAAAATATGTAAATCATAAATGAAGAAAATTAGTATTTAACTAATATTCAAAAATATTTTTGATATAATAAAATATATCGAATAATGTTAGACCTGTTGCCTACTTCTAGGCGCTTTCTCCAAACCAGTATCGGCGGATAAATATCTGGGTGGTCCGTGGCTCCTACACGGCCATAGGTGTTCATATCGTATGGTCTAAGTTTATTTGGACTTGACCTTGGACCAGGTTCATTTATTATATGAGACACTGGATTATTCACCCCGCTGATGATATTTCAATATTAATGGCTAAAAATATTCGTAATATATAAAAAAACATGATTTTTCAGATCGTTTTTAAAGTTTAAAAATATAATTCAATGTATTAAAAATAAATATGAAGCCACTTATTGAACTTTTTACTGTGCAGCAAATCTTTTTAGGTAAAACCTGAAGGTTTTTTTTTCCATTTGAAAAATATTTAATGTATTTAAAAAAATAATTAAGCAATACCTTTTCTTCAAAACGCAAAAACAACACTTTCTGCCCTGTAGCGGGTAAATATTAAGTTAAAAATATGCCGCTTTTGCTGGGATATAGTAAATTTTCTGGGCATTCCGAAAACATGCACAACTGAAAATTGTCAATTTTTGATACATGACGTTGTTGAAAGGAGTGAGCGGTATGTTCAATTGGAGGAAGGTATTTACTGAAAGAATTTCTCATTGATGGCGCCACATCAGGTACACTTCCAAGTCTATTGATTAATTACTCACACGACTGACCATGAAAGAAGCAAGCCAATATCACACAGATTGTGACCCACGAAGAAGAATTACCCACATGTGGAAAAATCTAAGATAACTGCATATATGCAAGTTTCAAAATCTAACGCAACATGGATTTTCAAAAGTGAGCAGAATGGTGAACGTTACATAGGTGGATAAAGTGATTACTTAAGCCAGCCAAATCCCAGGTCGTAAGCCTTGGGATGCTCAGACTTCTTTCGATATAAAAATTATAGATTATTCATCACAAATTGAGACAGCTACAAGTTATTTTGTTTTTATCATGGAATTAATGAATTAATTTTTTAATAAATTTCAGTAGTTGAATCACGGATACAATCCTGGGTCAATTCTTCAGTAGTTGAATCACGGATACAATCCTGGGTCAATTCTTCAGTAGTTGAATCACGGATACAATCCTGACGTGGAAACACTCATAGGATAGCCGACAGAAAAGACTGGAGGCAGTTTGTGGAGCAGACGAAGATAAAGTAAGGTAGTGATTTTAATCTTTGGCTAATAATTTTTGGTAAAATGAAGCTCCCATTCTGTATGTGTATGTAGGTTAGGAAACTAATTAACTCTGCTTATCACCATTACAACCTTTCAACCGACAAAGCTTTTCCCATTTATTTATAAGTACCCCCATAAATCAAGCATATTTAGCTAGTCCTAGTTGACCCAAATTCGAGAAGGATATTAAATTCAGAACTTAATATAAAACGCAACTTCGAAATCGTAAACACCGAAGAAAGTAATACTCTCGTACCCCTTATTGGGGCAATCCTCTAAGCTTGTCTTTTAATAAATGTTATAAAAATAAAGCGTTTACTATAAATATATTACATAATTATTATTCATAATAAATATTAGAATATTTGAATTATTCCTCACACGAATTAACTTTTCACATGCAAAAATTGTGAACTTTCTGCCTTTCCAAGTTGATATGTTTTGATAATTTCTTCTAATAACTACAGAAATAGTAAGTTTTTAATGTAAATAATCAAATATCTAAAAAAATGCAAAAACGCCTTCAAATTTGTACAATGATTGGTTTGATTGGCTTTAAATAATCGAATCCAAAAATCGAATCAAGCAACTACATATTTTAAAGAAGTAATTTTTTTAATCGATTTAATTACAAAAATAAATTAAATTTTATTATATTTAATTAATATAGTGCACTCGAGTGATACGTTATATAAGAATATTTACCCGAATAAACATCTAGTAACAGTTCTGTTGTATTCCTAAAAAAATATTCTTGCTAATGTACGTGATTTTGAATAGGTCCCTTTAGCTGCCTTAAATTGCGGCAAGTCCCCGTGAGATACTAAAATATATTTTACGATGAAAAATACATTGAAAAGGAACGTAAAGTAAAAAATACTAAATGTAAAGTATATTTTTACACAGCCACGATATTATTACGTACATTGTAAGTAATAGATGTTATTTATCCCAAATTCCCAAATGTGAAATAATGTAATAATTTTTATCCTGCGATCCCGTTTTTGATTCAATGTTATTAGAAGCGCCTTTAAAACGATTTGATATTGTGTAAGATTGCTTTACAAGGATCTTTAATGGGAAATGAAACTCACACGGTATAATTATAGAGAAAAATATTTAAAAGAAGTAGCAACAGTACATATTCATTTTTTGTAAAGATATACTATTTGAGCGAGACTACATGCTTGTCTCCTCCTTTTCTGTTGGAAATCGATCTGTCAGTTTCGCAAAAATCAGAAGTGAAAGCATCACTAAGACGAGGAATTAATTCATGATCGACTCGGGATCGACTTTTGGATTTTTTTCAAAGAGAAGATTTGTTGAGTGGAGTATTATTGGGGAGGGCATTAAAAGCGATGGATGAGAGACGGAGGTTTTTTTTTAATAATTACGGTTTTGAAAAAAATACATTTACTAAATCAAAACTTGTACTGAAACATATTACGTAGATCTATTTATTGTTTTTTTTTCATCAAATGATTTTTATTCTAAAACATTTTCACATGTAGATGAAAACATCTGTAGTTTTCGAAACTAGTCGCGTGTAATGAAATAAAACTCATTAATTGGTATTATACGACTGTTTATTTTTTTTTAATAATCAATATGTCATTCCACAAAGTGAATGCCGAATCAATAAATAATATATTCTAATAACCTTACCTTCGTCAGATTAATCAACAAGTTTAATGCTGCATTCTAAGCTTTACCCCACTCACCATTGAACTACATAATATTTACTTCGTAATTAAAAAAATCCATTAGAAAAATGATGTATTTGATGTCCTTTTAGAATAATTATGAATGTGTCACAAAGCGTCCATTCTTTCCAAGGCACAGAATTATTAAGTGGTTACGTAATTACAAAACGAGCTTTGCCCAGGCCTTGTGAGTTCATTATAAAATAAAATATTATTATATATTCTCCGTAATGGAGTGCCGATGGTAATAATTTGTTTTCTTCGCGGTATTTGACAGCTTTGAAATTCATAACACATTACCGAACCATTTATGAAGGTAACAAATTATACTAGCTTACTGTCGATCATAACGGAATAAATATGGGAAGTAATTCTGCTGAATCGGTCTAGGTATACTACACAAACAATAGGTAACGGGGCAATGGAATAGCCCTGCTTATTATTAAGTGCACAGATTCCTATTTATGATTAAAAAATGTTATACGAAGTTCATGGTTACGCTTGTATTATTCTGTACCGACTAACATACTCGTATATGTACTTGACTCCATACGTAGCAGCCCAATGCTCGTATTCTTGATAGACCGACTTTTGACATTTTAAAATTATTTCAAACGCATCCTTAAGTGTATTGAGAGAATACAAATGTACTTTGGATTTTTTTGTTTATTTTTTTAAAATACTTTTTTAACTCCTTTTCTAAACCATATATTTATTTAGAAGTAAAACTTGTTTCAATACAAAAACGGTATTTTAAGCGAAAAATTCAATTACATACGTCAAATATAACTTGGGTTTGATAAATAAACGTCGCAATATATCTATGTTAGGCCTTAAAGAATCGTAAATCGAGTTTTGTTAGGATAGTTCTGCCTTCAGGTAAATATTGACTTTATATCAACAAGTTGAATTTATAATAACTAACCTATGATTCAGTTCCGTTTTGTGTTTTGTCCACCTTTCAGTGGCCCACTGAGTAGCTACGATTTGGCAATAGGCAATAGGCTTCGCAACTCGCGGGAATAACGCGATAAGCAGGTAGTCAGGCAGTGCTTTGACCACTTTCACTAGCGGAACGGTTCGCAGTGCGGAACCACCACTAGACACTCGCTATAAACTAACGGGACTGCCTCAGGAATCCTCACGTAATGTCACATCATCATTACGTACGCTCTTCTTACTCCATGGCACTTGCATTGAGACACCACTAAGTACCGATCAAGCGAGTGTTTTTGCTTAGAATTTTCACTCATGAATTACATGAAATTATAGTAACTTTAAACGTAAAGAGTAAATCCACTCACGAGTAGGCATAGGCTATGAAACTTATAAAGTTGAAGCGTGAGTAGGGACATGATAAGCGGTGTTGCATAAGCCGTAGCTAGATTTCAGAGTCACTTGGACGTTGGGTAATTAAAAAATTATATCGATCTAGATATTTTAACGAACAATAATATATACTATTTTTTATAACTTCTTTTTCCTTACTTCATCCTAAATTATCGTATTTTTAAGCTGTTGGGATCAGCTCTCCTCGTCCTCAGGTCGTAGGTCCTTTTATCATACACCTAGGTCATGCCTTCGAATCATGTTTCTACCATCTTTCTGTAGCATTCATGATTTTTTTGGTCTTCTTCCAGATGTCTTTCGAGGAATATCCATGGCGATCGCCTGGTTTCAATATGCTCAGGTTCTCTACGACCTACGTGCCCACACAATCTAAAATGCCTTTCCTCTACCTTCCCAGTTACAGATATCAGTTACACCCAGACTTCCACGAATGCGTGAACTCTTTATTTGTCTCCAAGGGACACTCCAGCTGACCATCTAAGCATTCGCATTTCAGCAGTTTCTAGTTGCCTAGAGTAGGTGTTATACATCGTCCAGCATTTGGAGCCATAGAGGAATGCGGGTCTGACAATTGTTTGGTAGACTTTTCCCTTAGGCTGGCATTGTTAGGTCACAAGGGACTATTATTTATAACTAGTTATACATATTTAGACGGTTAGGTTAATCCTTCTTAAAAGCAGGAAACAAGGCCTACACCAAGAAAAAACAAGTAGTTAAACACGCTAATCATTTCACCACGGAGGTGGACAAACAAATAGTATGATATAATTAATATCTTCATAGATACGTATATGCAAACATATTAAAAATGTGTTTGATTTCTATACTACCAACTTCAACCAAACTTATTTCGGGGGGGCCTTTTTTTTTATCACAAAGCGATATTGTTTAGAATATGATTTTATTTATGAACAATTTGTAAATATTTGAGCCACGTGCAGTCAAGATTTATAAAAACCAGCACTAGCGTATCGTGCCGAAAATATAACGTTATTTCTATATTTATTATGAAATGCGAAATATAAATAGATCAAACGAATGTAGTCTCCACCGTGTCTGAGACGTTCCGGAGCTTAGGCGACCTCTACACGAAACTATAGGCTGCTCAAACCTGAAATTATCTTCAAATCACACTGAAATTTGTGAAAAGTGTACATGCACACTGTTTACAAAATGTTTACTCGATAAAACCAAACATTTCCACAAGGTGATGAACACTATTTTGTTAAAAATAAAGAACAAAACAAAAAAGAGCTGTTGAAACCTCGCTTCAAACTGAAATTCACAAAATCCAAACATTTCAAAATGAATCCGTTTGAACGGAAAAATGGGTCATTCTTTGTTTGTCTGATTAAAAATTCTTATTTATTTTATTTAAAAAATGTTAGGATGTATACATTTATATTTCATGTAAATTAATTCATTCTATTTTTAGTACACTGTTATTTCTTTTAATAATTCATGTTATATAATATATTCTTATTTTTTCACTGTATATTATACAATATATATGCTATATGAACCTAAAATTAGGCCTGCACACTTTATCTCACGGTTTGCAATAAAAATAATGTTTGGTTCATAAGGATTTATTCATAAGGATTATTTGAACCGAAGATATTGATATTGTCTCGGTTGAAGCCAAAATGGTCAGCTTACAGTCTACAGTGGAGAGCTTCCAGTGCTTTTGGCACTTCTCCAAGTTAGTATAAATGTTCCTAGAAAACGGGTTGATTGTCAAAGAAATCTCGAGCCATTCTGTCTCATTTCATCTTGTATAAAACGACATGAGAATAAACGAGATAGCGCTACCAGACTAACATAATATTATTGGAACGACGCTCTGTATACCGAGAGCGAATCGTAAGTTAAAAGAGACTTCAAATTCATTTAAACATCGAAATAACTAATTATAACAATTATTTTAATATTGAAAAAGGAAACCTAAACGTTTGCACCATTTAAATCCTACATATGAATCTGGTCATTACATTTTGAACACCCCTAGCTACCAACACTATTACTAACTTATTACCAGCTGGAAAGCGCTCATGAAATGTTGTTTGCAGATATGCACCATGCACACATATGGTACAAACGTTTGCTTGTAGTATGAAGATTTAACTGGGGAATTATAATACAAAAATAAAATGCGACATGGAGCTAAATCTTAGGAATTCAAAGCGTGTCAAGTAGTTTGCAGGCCATCTTACTTCACAGACGTTTGCATAGCTCAATCTTTAGATTAAGGAATATAAATGAATATCGCTTAAAAACTCAAAATTATGGATGTCTGATGATAATAAATAATAAAACATCAAAGTCCAATAGTGTATGTTTTATTTTCTACTTATAAAATAAGGAAGATTACTATTTTCATATTACATTAGTTGCGTTGTTAAAAAAGGATGGAAAAAATAGCTGGACGGAAAGAGTGATAAACAAATGGGTTTTAAGAAAAGTGAAAGAAAATAGTATGGGAAGACATATCTTGCGGCACGACGGCCTTATTACTGTCGCATTGAGGGAAAAATACAAGGGAAAAGAGTAAGGATACGACCAAAAAGGAGCTTTGTAGAACAGTTAAAGAGAAGGCGGGCGTCGCGACGCCCCAAGATCTGAAAACCGGACAAAGAGCGGTGGAAACTTGTTTATACATGAGTCTATATTTTCTACGTTTATTTATTTATTTAAAAAAGAACTGATGTGTTTAATGTATAGTTTTCTTATGGCAAAACATGACTTTATCACACAATATATATGTTATTTTAGTGCAAGTAACTTTAATTGCTCGGGAGTATTGCAATTATCTTTGGCTAGTTTTTCAACGTCCAACTCCGTGGTCTAATAGTTAGCGTGTTTAGCTACCGTGCCAGAGGTCCAGGGTTCAATTCCCAGGGGGGAGGGTCAAATTAATATAAGTTGTTTTCTCATTCTGATATTTATTCAATATTACCCTGAACTTGCACCTAATACGGAGGGTTGATCACCCTTACTTCATGTGTCAACGAACAAGATAACACCGCGTTTATGAGATGCAGTGCCCTATGCACCACGGGTGCGGATGAGGGTTTAAAGAAGTTTTCATCGATGTATACCATAAATACTCAACAAAAATATCATTCATTCGATTTCGTTTCTACTAATAGGTTTCTATCTACATAAACACCCCTTTACCCTTTTGTTTGAGGTTTAAGGGTGATTGCTTCCTTTAGTCCCCGAAACCACCCATCGGCTGTAGTCATCCGAGGTGATAAGACGTGATTGATGATTCAGGGTGTTAATGGGAATGTAAAAAATATCGGCAAAATGACAATCGCCTCATTAATCTATTTTGGCACAGTTTACTCTGCCTGTCCGCTTTTAGACGTTAGACAGACGAGTGCCATGGATGGGAGTTATTGAACTCTAATAAAGGTTTCATTTATAATTGTGAATCGTAAAAATAACACGAATTCGTATATTTATTATATAAAACATTAAGAATTAAGTACCCGTACGTTAATTCCTAATATCATTATCAATTTTTTGGTTTCCTAACTATCTGCATATAATTTATTAAACGATCTTTTCTTTCCATACTTTATCATATTTAAATGTTCACTAATATTTGTTTTTTGTTTTAACCAGTTGAAATTACACATACAAGTGTTTTATTAAAAATGATTATACATTTTTTAACCTTTATTCTAATTTAATTACTACATTCTATAACATATTTTTATTTTTATTTTAGACATTTTCCGTATTTCTATTCTAGAGAATTATATTACTCTTGCAAAAACAAAAATAAATTATATCTTTTTAAATCCATCCCGCTACCTTTCATCCTTCATACTTTCAGGCATTTCCGTTCATAAAACAATTATGTGAATATTATTTTTTCTTAATTGATAATCTTAGTATATTCCTAGTTTTACAATTATGTACATCAACATCATGATTCAATGTTTTTCGTCATATTTTTTTTTTAAATTTTAATAATGAATTAGTCATGGTTAGGTTAGAAAAGAATGATTTTATTACAAACTAGAAACGGTTAATTTGGATAATGAAGTAATATTCGACTGTCTCACGACTTAAGTATTGTCGAAAACCGTACGAAAAATTATTAGCAAGATATGAACATTATTATTAGATTTGTATCATTTTTTGACATCTCATCAAAGATGAAGAAGAATATGGAAGTCTGAGCATTTACGGGACTGACGGCCGTCATAGACTGGTTAAAGTGATCACTTTACACACGTGTAACATTCACCAATTCTACCTAGTATTGACAACCACACTACTCAAATTCTTGGAAGTTCTATATAAATCAACCAATTTTGAAACATTGTTCTTGAATCACTAGAACTTTACTAGAGACATCTATTGGTGAGATGAAAAGAACTAAATGCCCAGATTTCCATATTCTTCTTCATCTTTGATGAGATGTCAAAAAATAATATGAAAATAACTCCTGTAATTGGAGATAATCCAGATTTTGTGAACAAGTATTTGGACACACTCAAAATGTTGTAAATTATTAGACTCGTTGGTTGCAAAATTTTACTCAATAACGATAATCCTGCCAATTTAATTTACGGTGATTTCTCCTCTCTTTTGATGGTCTTCACTATGGCTTGATGTCCCTCCTCCTTATCCTTGGACACTCGCTTAAAGCAACTCCTAAACTCATTCAATCCTAGTCACGTACATTTCGAAGCCGGTACAGTTGCCTTCTACCAATGCCACGTCTTCTCTCTATCTACATCAACATAATTTGTTTATATTTATCTTTCTCCCGTCTGCGTCTGCTTGTAGCAGCGTGGTACATCGAGAGCTCACTCTCTAAAGCGGGCGTTTTATTTGAAAAAAGGGTTACTGCCAACAAACGCTGAAAAAATATTATATCAACAACTTATATATAAACAACTTATTAAGTATTAAATATGAAACGCATTCTTATATATATTTTTTATAGATATCATATATCGGTAGTGTAATGGCAAACGGGTATATCTGTCAAATTTTTCATTTTCTAAGTTTGTTCCACAAAATGTCTAAAATAGTGTATTCCATAATCTGGCAAAAGGATATAGCTGTAGTTGCAATTCTTATTTAATTTTATTAAGATATGTACGTGTAAAAATACATAAAACAAATGAGTTCTTTAATTTCCCAAGTTTGTTTTTGCTCCCCTGTAAAATTTGGTCTGAGACAGATATACCCCTTTGCCTTTACACTACCGATATTTGCTAAAAACAATGTTTTGTCCGGTCGGATACCAGATACTAAAAAAGTGCGCAATAAGCCAGTAACCGGGTTACATATTATTTATTCTTTTCACCACGTAGCACATAACCGAGATATGCCCACATTTTAATTAATTAATTAACGGTAGTTACAATAATATATTTTTTTAAAAGGGCTGTAAGTATATAATGAAATCACTCCAAATACAATATTAGGGCAGATGGTTCGACCAATATAGAACATATTTAATGGGAAGTTTCCATCAATGTTTATGAGCAGACATCGCGGCAAATTGGGCCATTTTCTGGTGTGAAGCCAACACTTGGCCCTTATTCGAGTTGTTACATCATTAACCCAATTCTACTCGGTCCCCTTCGCTCCTAACTCGATACCTAATCGGATGGAGGAGCAACTCGACTGGGAAGTGGGACAATCCGATCATAATTCCATAAGACGTACCTTGTATCGAACTTAATGAAACGGTGCGGAATCGTGTTACATGTTGGATTATCTAGTAGGAAAGGAATAATCGATGTTATCGACGAAAAAGGAAAAGACCATTTTGAATACATAAATAAACTTATTAAAATTAATGAAATACATTAATTAAGTTGTCGAAATAATAATTTATATACCTACGTTATTCGTTGAAATCATCGAATATTCAAAGACCTCAAAACCTTCGTAATATGGTATATCGCTGTCAATAGTCATTCGGGTATTTTATTTTATTATATCAAAGAAGGCAAACAAATTAAAACGACGAATTTTATAAACGCAATTAAAATATGGATATTCAAATTACTTACAACAGGACATTTTGGCCTTAAAATTTCGTCATGTCACAGTTGTTGTGGTTGGCTGAACGTTATGCAGAAGCGAGTCTTTTTTTTCAATGAATGAAATGAGTCGAGATGAAGAATATACAAACAAATATATTTTTTAGAACGATTTTAAAGTTAAAGCGCAAAAGATATATGCGAGAGAAATATTACTTTTAAGTTACAAGTTTCAAAGCATAGAGCTTATTTGATAGGCGCCGTGGCGTAGTTGGCGTATCCGAAACTAACGTCGCGGGTTCGATTCCCGCCAAATGCAAATAAAAATTCAATAAATATTAATTTTCAATTGGTATGGATGATTGCGGTGTATTTTTCACATTTCCCTTCCATATCTTTACTATCCTACCTGCAGACAAGCCTCTAAAAGTAGAATATGCGGATTATTAATTTTTTTTTAAATACCTTCATTACGAATTTTGTGAGAAATGCAGAGGACACGAATTAATGAGATGAGCATGAAATATAAATAAAAAAATAAAAAAATGTCTACGTGATGAGCTACTAACTTATCGTAAATGTTTTTTTAAAACCTTGAACCACTAATAGCAAAATATCACGTTTCTAAACACGATAAGAAACTATGTACAGTCAAAATGATTTTCGAAACCATTCAGTGTCTTCGGATTTTTGGCAACTTGGAATTAAAGCAAAAATTCGTGACTGATTTAGCAATTGAATTTCTCGGAATAATGACACGAAGTATTAGGTAATATCATTAGATCGACACGCGCGTTTGGCGTATTAATGAAGTACGCTACTGCACGAAATGCTGATGGGATGGGATATATGAATGTTGGCGTTGGCATTAAAAAAAAAATATTTGATTTTTATATCGCTACGAAATCATTTATGATATGAGCAAGGTACACATACTCGTAATAATTTCCTTGTACTTGCTCCAAACAAGGAACGATTTTCATGCATGAAGGGGAATTTTATACAATAGCAATTTAACCCTTAGCATTCGAGTGTCTCTGTAGAGGCGGCATGCATGCTTTGTCGTAATACACGAGTGCCGCCGCTGTAGCGCCAAGAAAATAAAACCATAATATTCAATATTTTTAAATATATAGATGTTTTACTATTCAACATAATTATACCAGAATCATATACAATAAAATAAATCAAAAGCACAATAAAATAAATAGTAATAAGTCACGGAATTTGATTGAGTTGGCAATATGCGCATTCAAACACGGTGTTTTTTTTAATGATGAGTAATGCATCAAAACACGTGTCACAATAGATTTTAAGAAAAAGTGTCATTTACCAATTGAATTTTAAATTAAAAATAGACAGATTTGACCATAAAGTGACTACCGAATCAATTAATGACAATACTTTATTGTATATCATGTTTTTATTTTAATATCTAGATTTTTTTATGAAAATGCCTTGTAATATATATGTATTGTAATTGCAATGCATCAAAAAGTACTTGATATTAAAAAATGAGAACTATAATATGTACCATTTTAGTCATTTTAATTGTTACACAGTAAATGAGTATTTTTTTTTACAACTAAAAAAATTGTTCCGTGATTTGATTTTCTTACATGGATTTAAGAATCAACATAGATGCGAAAAATCTAATATGGTAATTGTTTAAATTTATAACTATGTTATACGAGTATGTATGATGTATGTTAAGTAGATAGGTACATGAAAAACCTGACTTAACTTAATTTTATTTGCTACATAGCCCTAATTCCTTAATTGATTTACAAAAGATTAAAAAAGGAGGTCTTACATAAGTTTTCCTTTGGTAAATTGTAGAATGTGTAAATTTTTTAAAAACAATTTTCGAAATTAATAAAAATAATATCCAGCTAACTCAACATCAGGGTAGGCGTAAGAAACACGATGTCGAGCCACACTCAACATAGGAGTTTAAGGGTTAAGTATGTTTGTATTTGCCTTCGCCAATGTGAATATAAAACGATATTCGACGTTTGTAACATCCCTGGTGTGATCGAATAATGTTGTACACACACAATAAAGTACGTACGAGTGTGTGTAACTTACGACACTTGGAATTGCGCATTTTACATGCGTTTGAACGTACAAAGGCGCGTCAGAAAACGTGTTTTAGAAAATAAATTAATAGATTTGGTATAAATAATTCGAGAGCAGAACGTGAAATGTGAAACGGGCATTACTCAATCTACGAACAATATAACGCAACAATTATTCCAATGTGGGTAGATCAAATGATTTTAATTGCCATTTAGTTTGCTGAATTCCATAGAACACGTGTTACCATTTTTAAAAATGAATTAGTACTAGGGGCTATTCTCTATCGCAGTGTTCAAGGTACACCTGCCAAATCAAGAAATTTTAGAGATACACCAAAGATAAAACAAAGTTAATTTATTATTGATTAATTATTAAAATTAATAAAATGCGAAAACATATCGCTCACTCCTTTCAAGAACGTCATAAATTAAAAAACGTGATTTTTTAGTAGAACGTTTTTAAAGTTTAACACAATAATACAATGTATAAAAAATAAATATCAAGCCACTTATTGAACTCTTTACTGTGCAACAGATCTTTTAAGGTAAAACCTGGGGGTTTTTTCTCCATTTGAAAAATATTTAGTATTTTTAAAAAAATATTTAAATAATACCTTTTCTTCAAAATGCAAAAACAACACTTTCTGCCCTGTAGCGGGTAAATATTAAGTTCAAAATATGTCGCTTTTGCTGGGATATAGTACATTTTCTGGGCATTCCGAAAACACGCACAACTGAAAATTGACGATTTCTGATTTATAACGTTCTTGAAAGGAGTGAGCGATATGTTACACAAAATCTAAGCCTGCTTAACTGAGCACAGGCGATAAAATTTTGGAGCAATTGTTGATAAGGTTGCTCTCATCTCTTCGTTGATCGTCCACAGGCGTTCTCTCTTTTTTAATAGCAGTTAAGAGTCGAAAATCCCAATTCGCAAAGTAAGTCGTGGCAAACGGTAAAATAATTGCAATATCACGCTTTGAAAGCAGTGGATATTCATTTTTTATATGCAGCTAAAAATCTGCTAGCTGTGTTTCGGAAAATTTCAGTTTAAATGTCCGATCAGTTTTTAGCTCCAAGAATTCTTCGTGCTCCTTTATCGGCAAGTGACTCTTTTCCGCGGTAACTATTCACCACGGTATACCAGTGTGCCGCGGCACACTGGTATACCGGAACACTGCTCTATCGCATTAAAAATACATAAAAATAAATCAATTAAAAAAAATAATAACATATAACAATATAACATTTTATATGTGAAAAAAGTGTAAATTCTAAAATTAATAGAATAATGTGATATTATTTTAGGATTAGGATTTTTCAAAACATCGACGTATTTCAACTCAATTAAAGTGCTTTTGAGAAGGCTATGTGCAGTAAATTACGTTCTCTTATTTTCTCCTTTCTTCTTCAATCCAATGCTTAACAATAAATACATTTACTCGTGTATGTATTATTTATTATCCACCTCTCTCTCACACACACAATTACACACATACACAGACTCACACACATGCACATAATGACATAATCCTACGTTAATTAAGCCTTCAACCACGTACAGTAAAACTCGTCATTTTATTGTATTTTACATTTTTTCGTGTAATCGGCTTTAATTTTCAATATATCAGCATCTTATTTTACATTGTTTTAAATAAGCTGTATATATTTTCTTACAAAATAAATAAAACATATAGGTTTATACAGGGCTTTTTTTCCGTGTGACGCGGTGGAACGGCGTTCCGGCACTTATTTTTACGGATATTTTTTTTTCTTTAAATATTCAAAATCAATTAGACGAAACAGTGTTTGCGCTTACGTAATTACAATCTTTCTTTATATAAATCATTAAAATGACAAAATGTGGAATTGTAATGAATATTTAAATGATATTTGAATAAATATTTGTTTTGTAAAACGTTTGACACGAAGTGACTTCCGGGACCTTTTTTGTTTAAAATAAGCCCCGGGTTTATAGCAAAAATGAATAGGATGAGATGAAACCACACTTCAATGAAATTTCTTCTTAAATTTTTGCAATATGAACCAAAGTTTTCATTTCTACGATTTCATTAAATCGACCATTTTGGGTAAGCGCGAGCTCAAGGACTGGATCCAAGATTTAAAGTTGGTCCTGAAAAAGTGGTCGGGATTTGGGAGCACTTTTATTGCGAATCCTTGGGACGGAATTCTCCTTCGGGTCTGCGAAGAGTAATGATCGCTTTGGCCTCCAAATAAACATTAAGCATTACGGTTGCTGAAATTCCGAACCTAGGCGGTGAAGTTTCAGTACGTAACTACTGATGAATAGTAAAATAATTGGAAAAGAAGGCGTTGCCGCGAAACGAGCGTGTGATTTCATCCCGCGATAGTAGAACGTCACGTAATATTTCAATTTTTTTAAAAATTAAACACTTGAATATACCACATTAATGAGTTTTATTTATATTATATATACGACTAGTTTCGAAAACTTACAGATGTTTTCATCTTGTGGTAAAAATTAAAGTTTTAATTTTCACTAGAAGATGAAAACATTTGTAAGTTTTATATTAAAATAAAACTCTTTAAAGTGGCATATTCAAGTGATTAATTAAAAAAAAAATCAACATGTCATTCCACAAAGTTAATATATAAAATGTTCTGTTCATTCAAATACCACTTTAATATTTCAGTTTTTCTCTTCTTCGTATAAGTATTTTAATGTTTTAAAATTTAACTATGTTTCATACTTCTTACAGATTCTTGGATCTGTCTGTTTCGGTATCCATCTGTTGACGTGATGTGAACTGTCAGCTGTAGTTAAATCATTAGTATGACGTGTATAAACTGCTACGCTTGAAGGTCCCGGGTTCGATTCCCAGGGGGGGTTAAAACAAATAGCAGTGGTTATTTATTTAATATTTCCCTGAACTGGTGACCAAAGTGCAGGAGATCAAGATAACACTGTGTCAATACGATGCAGTGCCCTATGCACCATTGAATATAAATTAAATAAAGAGTTTATTTTTTTAAAATATCTTTTCTATTATAAATAAATGTGCGCCGACACACGTCTGGCTCCCCGCGGTGCCGATTGCTTAATGAATTGGATGTTTGCGAGCACCCCCTTAATTAAAATAAAGAAATTAATTATGATTTCATTAGATTAGATCAAAATTATATAAACATTTTTTAAATATTATAGTAAGTTACAACGTTTGATAAGAAAACCCGGTTATTAATCGATAAGTTACATCGAAAAAGTATTTGTAGAATAAATAGATAACTTACGAAAGTTGATTATTTCTTCAAGACCGCTACAAGTTTTTTGATTAATCATCTCGAATCTGGAGTAAAGAAAGTTCTTACCTGAAACAAAATAATACATTTAATTAGTTTACATCTTTAGGAAGGACTTACAAATAAAAGTAATTCCCGTTTCTAGAATAATACATATTACGAAAAGAGCTAAGATTCAGCACATTATTGATTGTTTTTTTAAGTAGTTTCACGCAATTTCTATTGTACTTTAAATATAAGTTTTACTTGGTAAATACCACTATTAATTGAAATTTTTGTGACACATGTTACGATGCATCCCGCATCATTTTCAAATATCGTATGTGAAGCTAAGTTCAAATTTTAGAGTTGTGTGCTTGGGACAAAATAAAATTTTAACCATTAAATAGATGAGGATCACACATATAACAACAATAACGTAGAAATCCTAAAATTATGAATACGAAAAGTCATAAAATGCAACATTTTGAAACAATAGAAATTTATACAAATTTATACAAATAAAAATAATAATTAACACGTAATTAATACCCCAATATGGATGACTAAAGCCTTCCCCCTATTGTCTATGTTCCCACTAATAAAAAAATAATAACTAAATTAATAAATAAAAATACGAAACAGCTCCTACCCTGCATCATTCAACGTCCCATTTATTTACCAAGTAAATATACCTAAATTAAAAATGGATATATATTACCACAAAGTCACTGCCAAATCAATTAATGAAACAATTTCTACTGTTGGATTATCTTAAATGCAATACATAATGCAGGTTTTGAAAGTTTAATATGTGTTTGGTAGTAATTTCGCAGTAGCATTAACTCATTTCGCGTTGCGACTTTACTAGTTGGTCTTGTTAAGTAATCTATCCTCATCTGACATTTGATATACCAAATAATAAGGCTTTCATTCATTAAGAAATTGGGTTAAAAACGCGAGACGAGCGCCAACAAGGTTATACAATACTTCCTGGTCGTCACATTCAATTCTTGAAGTTCATCAGAACGCAAAATGAGGTTGGTATTATTATTGCCAATGAATGATGCACTGAAAATTTGTTTTTACTGCGAAAAAATGGGAAAATTATATTCGGCTTCAAGAGCATGACGCGCAACAGGTATATGAAGAAAAAAATGAATTAAAATAAAAATCCAGACACTCCAGATTGGTGAACATACTATCAAAATATTGTAATTAAATTAATTGGTCAAATTATAAGCCGAGAAATGAGACAAAAATGTTCGTGTACCTACATTTAAAAATTAATAATTTTTATTAGTATTGTATATTGGCGCATATCTCTATTATTTCATATAAATTGTCACACAATGCGACTGTTTTTACTCATAAACACAGATCCGTTATTCAACAGTTGCAATTTAAAGGTCTTTTTATTCATTTCTGAATTATAGAAGCATTTGAAACGAAAAAACCGTTTTTTGTCTATTATCCATTAAAAATGAGGCCTATAGGGATCTTTTTGCACTATTAATATCTTTTGAAGAACTCTTCCATATAAAATTGCATTCCAAAATGTTTATTTCCATTTTCGGCTAAAGAAAAATCGGATGTCTGTTGTATAGCGTTAAATATGTTACCTACAGTGGAAGCTAAACTAGCTATAAAACAAATATATGAGGGGAATTTACAATAGTTTAAAATGGGAGCAGGAGAAGACATCAAGTTGAACGACTTGACCAAAATAAAAGTCCCATTTTAAGCCAAGGACAGAAATTAAAGTCCCTATAATTTTGGTCCATGGCTTACATCAGATAGATAAAAGAAGAATAAGGTAAGTGGAGTATCCGTTTAGTCCCTTTTATGTTTACGTTTTACTTTTAAAGCTACAAGAACTGGTATTTGTACCGATAATTAACTTGAACATGTTGAACCGCGACGTAATTTGAATAAACTAACCCTTGTGCAGTTCAGAACCGTTATATGCTCAAACCCCAAGATAAATGAAATATGAATAAGTTACGAAACCCGGTAAATTATTCGCCACGAGCAGAAACAGTTTTCGACACAAAATTTATGCGGGGTTACATAAAACATCTTACAAAGGACGTTCACCTCGACAATAATTCAGTTATCTCGTTGTTTACGGAATACTATATCATGTTGTACGTACAAACATAATATTCTACCATAAATAAACAAAAAACCTTTACTTCGAGACACTGTATGAAGAAAATACAATTTTTAAAATAATATTTTCAGGCTTTGTTTTCGAGCCTCGTATAAATTGAGTAGCAATATTTATGATAGCTATCTACAGAACATTATATTCCGTATTTACTTCCGAATTGGGAGATAAAATGATGTTTTATATACGGACGTGACGTAGATAATAAAATGAGTAAATGGATTATGCTAATTGCGTTAAAATGATATTTTTTGTTGCTGTGTCGTTAGGTAATAAATAATCTTAAGGTTATTAGAGAGGTTATTCACATTTTTATCATTAACGTAACACAAACATAAATAATGAGAACATACATACAGTCTGCCGTTGGAGAATTACGTCACATGTCCATAAGTCATAAATATAATAGTATCTTGAATTCCAAAATAATCTAACAAATGAAAATATTATAGTACTACCATTTTGATATAAATGATAGTGTAACTAACCCGACTTCTTCAGTATATCACATGGTTTTTTAATTCATCTTTTTGATTTCTCGAGTATGATTTTTAGTTTAAATTTTAAATTTCTTAAAATTTAATTTCATTAATTAATTGATTTGGCAGTCACTTTGTGGTAATATCTATACATTTTTAATTGAATTTCAAACACGGTGTTTGAAAATGATGCAGAATGCATCGAAACACGTGTCACAATAATTTTTTAGAAATAGTGGTATTTACCAAGTTAAAGTTAAATTAAAAATCTTAAAATTTGATTATATTTTTGCTGTTGTTGAATGGCCAGTTTAAAAATGGAGGTTTGAAACTTTGAAATTTGACATTTTCATAAAATATTTTATTTTCAAGCATAAGTGTACCAGTAACCATGTTGGGTTTGTGATTGAACTAATCTAGAAGGCACTAAGACATGTTAGATTCCGAAAGTTTCCGAATACAAATGGCAAAATATTAACAATTTTAGATAAATTTAGTAAAATATGTATATTTATATTGAGAAACGGTTTGTGAATAGTGTATTGCTCCAGATATTCGCAAATGATCGATTCGTGTCGATAGGATGTTTCGTCCTCGAACCGTTAGCCTCGATTTCTGACCGAGATAATGTCTTGGAATATATTATTTCCTAATGGAAATGGAAAAATCTTCCATTTCCTGATTACTCGGAACACTTTTGTTTAAAAAAATATGAAATAGATACGAAGTTTATTAAATCTTTTGTATTCGAAGTCATCCTGTCACCACCTGCATTCGAAATTGGATTAATAAAATTGAATTTTTTCCTTTCTTGTTAGAGGGTCTTTTATAGTCTAAATCCAGACTCCAACCCTGTTGCATTAGCCGCCATATTAAAAACACACTAAGGACGGGAAAGGTATTCCTACCTGTTCGCTCGATTGATGCATAAGAACGGGAAGTGTATTTTACCTTCTACACCGTCCTAATTTCAAAGTCAGAAAAGAAGGAATTATTTCATGTTTTTTATATGAATATATATACCAATCTCTTTGTTAAGGTCTAAAACAGAGGTTCCCAAACTCTTTTATCTCGTAGACCCCTTGCCTTACCTGATATTGATTTTTATCAATTTCATTAACTTCAAATGTATTTTTTGATAGCCGGTATATATAGTGTTACTCACTTTGAACCACACATGTTAAGTTTTATACATTTATATTTTAAATTCAAATTAAAACATAGACCCCTTGCAAGTTGTCATAGACCCCTGGGGGTCGATAAAGACCATTTTGGGAATCACTGGTCTAAACTATATGTACACAATTATCAAATCAAATGAAATGTGTTAATAAAATAAATTTTAAATTTAAATAGCTCGTTATGTTTCAGAATTCTTAAAATTATTACAAGATCTTAAGAGTCAAATCAAAGAAAAACTCATTGTCTTTAAAAAAGTTTCGGATTTGTGAAGGAATCTTTCATCGATGATTACATAATTAACCTTAATCAAACCTTCGATTTCCCTTATTTCTTTGAAGATTTGAATAGGAATACTACTGATTGACTCGCGTTTTTCTTATATTAATTTGTTTGCCACTAAAAAACGTTATAATAGCCTATTCTGCCAGCGTAAAACTTGGTATGAAAGGTGTAAAAAATAAAAAGGAAAACGTATTGTGAAGTGATTTATGATAGCTATTATGTTGATAATTTGCACAAAACATCGTAAATGTACGTTGGATAGCAAATTTTGCCTCTACGACGCCAAATAAAAGTGGCATATGAAAAAACTTTGCAAACAACGTGTTATTCAAGGCTAACACCTCAATAAAGCATTAAAAATTCACATAAAATTACAGTCTTCTTTTTCTTTTTTCAATGATGCATATAGCACTGCATCAGATAATGCAGCCTCATCTTTATATGCAATGTGAGAGATCAGCCTTCTGTTGCTAGTCCAGTGTAATCTATGAAATTATAGTTTTACGTTACTAATGACCGCACCGGGAGTCGAACTTGAGAATCAAATTCATGGCTAACATGCTAATCACTATTCAATCCGGGACAAAATATCAATATTAAATGAGTTGATAATAAAACTTTTTTCCATACATACATACGGTATATCAATTCTCTTACATTAATTATCACGGTCGATTATATTTTAATTGATTTTCTCATCGTTATTACGCCGTTGTATGCCGAGCTCGTAATAGCTGATGCTATGGATATCGATTCACAATGGTATAATAGATGTGTAGAAATCTTTTGAATGTGTTTGAGCAACTTTGGACACAAATACTGGGTTCTACCCTTTATAAATATATCGACGGATAAATGTAATTGAGATGGTATAGGTGGCGCAAAATTAATCACCTTACCGGAAAATGTTATAATTTTTGCAAATGCCGTCGTACGTCAATCATATTTGACATCTGTGAACTAGACAGCTGCAGTATACAAACAGGTTCATATTTGTAAGTTACAGAGTAACAACTTGTTATTGGCTGATTAAAGTGATGAATTTATGCACATTTAACACTCTCTATTCAAATAGATTTATATTATCCACTGACACTTCGTGATGGAATTGCATTTTTAATTTATTATCACCAGTCTGATGATGTCGGTAACGACGAAACCCGGTCACTGGTCAAATAAAAAAGTGGAAAAGCTAAAAATATTGGTTTTAATCTAATAATAAAAAAACTCTCTATTCTAGTCACGATCGACAATCGTAAAACTATATTTTCAATATTATTATAAAATTACTCGATGAATGTAATCGTTTTGATTGTTAAAAAGTTGAATTGTTTATTCTTCTTTTTGTTATGATGTGACAACATTTAAATTAAATATTGTATAATGTGTTTACTGAATTGACGTATCAAAATTTCTGATGTATGGCAACAAATTATTCTTTAATAACAATTGAATAACATAACTGCGTATACTTCCTAACAAAAACATTGTAATTCTCATCAAAACAACCTTCTTAGTCTTTTGTCTTTGATATAGTAAATAATATTACGGATAAAAAAAACTTAGTGCGGAGAATGCCTCAAAATAAAAAAGGTATAAAGAAGATGAAGTTCTAAATATTGTCGCGAAAAAATAAAGCAACTGCCTGATGGGCGGTAATTGGACGTTTATTTTTGCTTAAATTTGAAAGACCAACGACCGGAAAATTTACTTAGATAATTTAGACGAAATGACAAATAATTTACCTACGCGTACGACGCCATTTTTCGTTTCGGTTGTTTTAGCTTAAATAACGTAGAAACATGAGATAATTTAAGATTGTATTGACCCTTTTATATCTGACGATTGACGATTTTTTTATAATTGTAAATTTCAAACTTCTCTCAACATTTTTTGCCATTCATTTGGCATTATCAGTACTACTACTGTAATAAAACAAATTAATATCTGTTGAAAAATAATGACAAATATAGACATTCCAGTTTTCTGACCTTTGCTTATTAATTTTTAAGAAAATTTGTTTTAGGGAATGTTTAAAATACATATATAAAAATGGAAAAAAAGTAACAATAAATGTACTTAAACATAAAAGTAGATTTCAAGTGACTAGTACGAATTATCAGTGGCTTGCATATACGACAAGGTTTTACGAGAACGGGATGCATCCCCGAGTGTCCTAGCAATTACGGAATTTTTCCTTGTCCTACCTACCGTTCATCGTCAATTAACCCCCAGATTTATTAGTAATATCCTTCACCTGAGCTTCTTCATTTACGTAATCCGTACCCTATCAAATATATTTCACTCCTGTATCCAAGAATCGAGAGGTCAGGATTGATCACCTTGCCATCTGATAATTGATGACATACATAGTTAACACCCAGTCGATTCGATACGATGCTCTATGCACTATTCGAGTTCGGATGAGCGTCGAATAAGGTAATAATATAATATGATTTAAATTACACCTTAATTATCTTCGTGATAAAACTGTGTTTTATTTGTTTCCTCATTTCTTCAGGCCACTCAAATCGTTTTACATTACACAATACCAAATCGCTCTGAAGAACGCGCCTGTAATGATAGTCGAAGCGTAAGTGGAGGATATAATACACGGTTTAACGCAAAAATCATGTATTTTTTAATAAATAATCTGAATGTTTATAATTGAAGAGAACGCGGAAGGAAAACTTATCTATTTTTAACATATCGCTCACTCCTTTCAAGAACGTCATAAATCAAAAATCGTCAATTTTCAGTTGTGCATGTTTTCGGAATGCCCAGAAAATGTACTATATCCCAGCAAAAGCGGCATATTTTTAACTTAATATTTACCCGCTACAGGGCATTAAGTGTTGTTTTTGCATTTTGAAGAAAAGGTATTGTTTAATTATTTTTTAAAATATAATAAATATTTTGTAAATGGAGAAAAAACCTTCAGGTTTTACCTAAAAAGATCTGTTGCACAGTAAACACTCAAACAATAAGTGGCTTGATATTTATTTTTAATACGTTGTATTCTATTTTTGAACTTTAAAAACGTTCTCCTGAAAAATCAAGTTTTTTTTTTTATTTATGACGTTCTTGAAAGGAGTGAGCGATATGTCTATTTAAAAATAGACTGACATTTTTAAGAAATTATCAATTCGAATTATTCAATGCATTTCGCACGCGGAAAAGGGAAATATTCATTAGATTTCTTCACGTTCCGTGATAAAAATGTGGTCTTTATAATTTTTATTCATTTATTTATTAGTTTTTAACCATTGCTTCTATTATCTTATCCTCCCTGACTACTGCTTCATTTTTTTTTCATTCTTTTTATATTACATTTATTTTATATCATTTTATTCCAAAGCTCAGGCAAGTCATGGAAAATGCTAGCTAACAGCTTTAGTCATCAGCTGACTATAGAATGACAAGATAAGGTTGCGTGTGAATGAATTTCTTAATATAAAAAATCAGCCGATAAACACCATTCAAGAATACAAGCAAATATCGGTCAAGATACTTTGGCGGTTACCATTGACTCGAGTGTTATAAATATTAGATAAGTTTTATATATATTTAAAAAAAAAGTTATTTAAATGTCATAAGTCTAGTATTTGGAGTCAAACTCCAACACAAATGAACTGGAATGAGAATATTATTATAAATAATACAATTTCATATTGCGATCTTGAAAAAAGTGTTCCATCAGATAACGGACAATAAAATATAAACAAGACGTATAAAACAAAATAAACTTGCGTTTTTATTTTATTTTATTATTTATTTAACGATAATAAGACTGTTTTTATAATTTCAGACGGGAATTATAACAAATAATACAACAACACTCTTCTTATCACTCATCGTTCACTTTGTACATGTAATACCACTTCAAACAAGTGTTATATTAATGGTAACTTTTTACTTAAAAAGTTACCACTTTGGTATTACACAAAGTGAACGATGAATGATAAAGACAGTGTTTACATTACCATACAACAAATTTAACAATCCTTTTAATAAACAAACAAAATACAGTATTTACAAACAAACTAAAATTATTGGCCAATTATAGTTTTCTATGTAAAACATAAGGGGACGATCCCCATACGATGGACCGATCAAGCTAAGGCAGCAGCAGGCACCTCGGTGGTTGGAGCGCTACGTGCAGCGCAGTCAAGGGATAACTGGAGAAGAGTCATTGCTTCTACAAGAGTCACAAACCTCAGTAATGAGGAATCAGACGGAGAAGAAATATATAATAATAAAATACGATACCAAATAAAGTTTATGTACTTGAGTAAATTTTAATTGTGCATACTTATATATGTGTATATATATATATAATATATATATATATATATATATATATATATATATATATATATATATATATATATATATTATATATTTATATATATATATATATATATATATATATATATATATATATATATATATATATATATAAGTATGTATAAATATATATTTATAAATAATATGTATGTATACATGTATATATGTTAATATCATTTATCTTCTTCTAACCCTTATCCTCACTGCATCGTATTGACGCAGTGTTATCTTAATTGTTACTTTCATAAAGGTTGATATGAAATAAATATTGGAGTGTAAAATGACCAATATTTATTTTCAGCCCCCCCCCCCTGGAAATCGAACCCGGGTCCTCCAGCACGGTAGGTAAACACACTAACCATTACACCACGAAGGCGAGTATAAATATATCATTTAAACTTGTATTTTATATCCGATGAAGTTCAATGGATCAGTAAGGGAGAAAAATCGTTTGAAATCGGGTAGTGGGTAGGTACTTTGCGATAGGAAGAAAACCCAAGTTCGGGAAAAACATTACTGTAGTGGGTGTCGAGGGGGATGAGGGGATATAAGAAGAAGGGGTGTACGCGGCTCTGAGAAAAATAGGGCATTACCGAGAATTCGGCAACTTTATATTTTATAGTGGTCCCTACTCGGAAAGTGGAACACTTCTGGATACTAAGAAATTGAAGGACATAAAGAAATATACTGAATTTATTAAATAAAACTGTCAAAGTAGCTATCTCCACATTTTAATAAAAAACTTTTAATACAATTTTGAGATGACTATCAAAGCGTTTTACTGATAATTATTAGAGTCTCGTAGCAAAAGCAGTAGCCAGCTGTGGGCTAGTCGAGGGTAAGTCGAGGGTAAGACCGGGTAGCCGAAGAGGTTTTTTTTTAGATAGGAATTGTATTTATCGATTTCTGATAACGTAATTTCAACTAAGTTGTTGCCTGAATAAAATTCGTTAAGTCGCAACTTAATTTTCTCTAAATCCAGGTAACATTTTAAGTAATTGATATTTTTCTTAAAACACCATTTTTGCATTGAAAAAAATAAGTTTTTATTCGAAATAATTAGATGGTTTTGCCCATATAATTTTAAGCTGACAGAGTCCAGGCCACAGCGCGGCTGAACACATTTTGATTTGAACGCTTGAGATAAGCTTGAGATCTAGGCCTTAAGATTTTCGGGCTAAGGAGCGGATATTTTTTTATGGGATAGTGACATAAATGCAAAGAAAATTTATGTTATGGAATAGTTAATAATAATAAATAATAATAATCTTGGATGATTTATATAGCGCCATTTTCGTAAAAAACTACCTCAAGGGCGCTTATACAGGTATGGATTATGATATATTGAAAGCCGTCCCACCGCATGCCCAGATCTGATACAGAAGCATCTAGGCTTCCTGACAGATCTGCTCTTGCTAAGCAATTTTTTTAACTAAGTTGCGAAATTTATTGAAAATGTGAAACAACATAAAATTGTATCCCGATTTTACAGTGGATTTTAATTGGATTATGATATGAAAATGATAATAAGAGAAAATTAAAAAATATATTAATGAAAAATGTCGTCAATCGGCTGAGTCTGAAGGCAGGAAAGTGGAGCCGCCGTATTGTTGCTCTTTCTTCTCGGTCTTCTTTGAGTTGGTAGGGAAATGATAGTAGCAGTATTGGCCAGCTTCTCTGGAGGTAGCTCCCGTAAGGACCGAATCCAGCATACGTCCACAAAGACTAGGACACACTCAACTTGTGAATAATCCGTGGTATACTCGTTCTACCTCAATACTGGGCACGCGATCGTGCCTCCATACCGAATACCACAGCTTAGCCGGGTGATTAAAAGTTGATGCTCGTTATAACGTATCGGAGAGCAACAATAAATCCAGTAACGGCAGTACCTACCCACCTTTTCCATTCAGTTGGATTTGGCAAACATTTTCGTCTTGTAACTAAGAGCACGGTCATTAATTAGAATTAGGGCAGCGCCGGCGTCCGGAGCCCGGAGCCCTGGGGATCGGGAGTAATCGCCCGAATGGGGGTCAAGTGTTGGCCAACCAAGTTTTTCTTTTATTGTATTATTATACTATCATATGAAAAACACGAGATGATACGCATTATAATCTACCTACGACCTTCACACATAATATTGTGCGCGTGCTGATGAAAATATTATTCAGTCGATTTATATTTCGTGCTGAAGGTCCCGGGTTCGATTCCCAGGGGAGGGGGGCGGAGTCAAATAAATATAAGTGAATTTTGCACTCTAATATTTATTCAATATTACCCTGGACTGGTACGTGAAGCGGAGGGCTGGTCACTTTTCCTTCAAGTGTTAACGATCAAGATAACACTACGTTTATATGATGTAGTGCCCTATCCACCATCGGTTGCGGATGAGTATTTACGGTCAGTATTTACCGAGTAAAACATAAAATTAAAAATAATTTACTTAGACTGAGCTGGCTGATAATTGGTTCATGCTTACATATATCCATTTTGAAATAATAATAATAAATAAACCTTATAATATCACGATCGAAAAACGACTTTTTAATTTCTAATAATCAGCGATTTTAAAAATGAAATTATCATTACAGATAAAAAATATGGTAAATAAACAGTAAATGGTTATATGTTTAGAAAGAAATTCATGCACAATTGAAAAAATAAGGAGTTTATATTAAAAGAAATTTATGAAAAGCCTATCAAGTTTCAATATCCATTACTCTGAAGCGCGGGACTTATAATTTACGATCAAGATTAACCCTTTCCACTCTGACTATTTTTTCTCATGCTGATTAAAAAAATGCGACATTTTTGTAACATTAAAATAAATATTTTGGTTCCCTAATTTTGGGACACTCTATCTGGCAATTCGTATGACTATGTTAATTAAGATTAACTGTATTTATCTGAAATATTTTTTGGTATAATATACTTGGGTGATAGAGAAATCAGTGATTAAAGTTATACCTGCGCCGGGCCAGACATTGTGGCCCACGGAGCTGCCTACTAGAATCATACGGGCCAGAATGTCTGGCCTACAGAGTGGCAAGAGTTTAAGATATATGGTATCTATCAAACGTAGTGTCCTTTTGGAGGAAGACGAAGAAGAAAATACGATGTCATATTAAAGTGGTTAATTTGAATGAGAAAGAGTTAAGGGTAGTAGCGATAAAAGAAATTTTCGGGGTTTCTAAGAAACAATAATTTCATTTTCAAATATTGTGTATTTAGCTCGAAGAAAATGATATCAATGTGAAAATGAAATCATTTTTATTATTAGTTTCATTTGCCATGAGAAATATTTCTTAGTAAAGAGAGTTCAATGGATAGTAAAATAAATGTTGACTGTATTCCTAGAAAATATTTCAGAAAAACAAGACAAAATACTGAGAATTTTAGCTATGTGTTGAAAGTTGAGAGGATATTCTAAATGATGAAAGATAAACAAGAATTACGGAAATACATAATAGGCGTAGAAAATCTGGGAAATGTGAAAATGAGAATGGATTGAGGAATATTTTATTATTCATAGTTTTACAAACATCAAAAATATTTGCTGATACTTTATAGAAAGATAAAACTCAAACTTTGTTTTTGACCGCTTTAATTTTTCTAACCGCTTTCGACAAATACCTTGTCTTTTCAGGGATGGATAGTATTTATCCATCCCTAAAGAAGATATCCGCCTTCGTAGTGCAGCATGCTCGGCTACCGTGCTGGAGGTCCCGGGTTTAATTCCCAGGGGGCGTTCAAATAATTTAAGTGATTTTTTCACTCTTTAATATTACCCTGGACTGGTACCTGAAGCGGATGTCTGATCACCCTTCCTTCATGTTTCAACAATCAAGATAACACTGCGTTTATATGACACAGTGCACTTTGCACCATCGTGTGCGGATGAGGGTTTGACGAATGAAGAAGAAAGAAGATAAGGTATTTGTCGAAATCAATTGGAAAAATAATAGCAAAATATGTATATGTTGTTAGAACCAATTTTTTATTTGAATTATTTTTATAAACTCCATTTGTACTTGTTCTAGATCTAACATAATTAACCCAAAAAGGTTTATTGAGTAATTATTATGATTTATACAAATACTTATGTAGTTACCATTTATTTTCTGTATTATTTATTCGAATTAGTAGTTGTTAATATTGTTATTGAAAGCGGCAAATCTGTTGTAGAAATCAGCAATATAATACATTTAAATGTTATAGTCAGCTCTTGTCATCCTGTGGTTAGTGTCGCGTACTCTAAGTCAGAATCAAATAACAAAACGTGTTTTTCCGATGCATTAATATTTCAGAATGCTTTCTTTATCCAAAACTAAAATAGGACTTTAATAAAAACACATAGAACACCTTAATAAAAATTATATATAATTAATAACCCATTCCTTTTCAACCTGATCATGAATGAATTAATAAAAGTTGGGCTACAAACTGAGTGGAAAAGGAATCAGAATCAGACCAAGTCTTCAAGTCCTTTTGAAGTTCCCTAGACGTTGATGATGCCGTCACAATAGCAGAATCCGAAAATGACCTTCAAAAAATGCTTCACTTGATAACGAAAAAGTACAACATGACGATATCTACCGACAAAACGAAAAACATCAAAATATCCAAGAATCCGGTAAGATACAAACTAAACAGGTGCCGTGGCGTAGTTGGGTAGACGCTCAACTGCGGAACTAGCGTCGCGTGTTCGATTCACGACAATTACAAAATAAATTCAAGAAAGATTTGTTTTCAATTGGTCTGAGTGTTTGTGATGTATTTTTCACATTTGCCTTCTCTATTCTTACTATCCTACCTGCAGACAAACCTCTAAAAGTAGAGTCTTTGCAGGTTATTCCTTTTTTTTATGTGTGTAACAGAACCATTGAACGAGTGGTGGAATAAAGTATTTTGGAGTTGACGTTAGTATTAGTAGCAACGGTGATCTCTATGGTGAGACTCTAAAACAAATCAATAAGGCTGCAGCTATATCCGGATGCCTCAAAAGTCAATGTGGAGAAACAAACACATAGGAATTGAGAGTAAAATGAAGATATACAAAGCATGTGTTCGATCAATAGCCATTTATGGAATCGAGGTAAGGGTAGATACTTCTAGAACAAAATCTCAACTTCGAACCTCTGAGAACTCTCCGGCTTAAAACAGGAAATACGTTACGAGACCGCGTAAGAAACATTGATATCCGGAGTAGGTGTAAGACAGAAGATATCGTGAGGTGGGGACGATAACGGATGCGATACTGGAAAGAGCACGTAAACAGACGTATCGCCCTTCAAGGACACCCCGAAGGATGGAGAACTCCAGGTAGACCCCCGTAAAGGTGGAGAGATAGCTGGCAGTCGCTATCCCGAGAGGGACAACAGGCAGCCAAGGATCTTTAGAAAGGTGAACAAGAGAAGTAGAAGAATTCTACAAACTCTAACTTTGAGATTTTCTATTTTATAAATTAATAAATAACTTGGTTATGAAATTACTAAATTTCTTTTAACAAGTTAATCATAACGTTGACCAGCTTTGAAGCAAATTCCTTCTTCCTCGAAAGTAATTAATATGATTTTTTGCAAAGAAAGTAGAAAGTGTTGCATTATTTTTTGCAAAGTAGGAAGAAGCTGTTTGCTTCAAAACCGGTTGACGTTATAAGTAAGCAAAAATAAGATAAGAAGTAATTTTATAACAAAGTTAGTTTCACTTCATAAAAAAAGTCATATTTAAAAACATAAACTGCGTAGGTGCCAGAAAAAGCAATTACACAGCAAAATCGTACATATATTAAAAAAAGTTGTAATAGTAGAATGGCTTGGAAGTTCTGTTTTATTTGCTATTTAAAATAGAAAATAAAACAGAACCTTTGAAATTGTATAAAAAACGAGGTCAGTTACTGACAGTGGCCAATTACTATCTAAAGGTTACCTCACACGTAGGTATACATTTCACGTGTGGATTTTTAGGCTAGAAAATACGTTATGTTGTAAATTGCCATGCAAGGTCTTATTCTTTAATTACTAAAATAAAATGGTGAAATATGAACCTTTTAAGTATAATAACGCGGAAGTGTGAAACTAGAGTGACCTCCAAAGGGCTCTAACGAGTAAAGCTTGGTATGTTTGTGAGGAAATGAAGGGCCAATGAAATCGTATGATAATTAAGAAAAAATACAAGTCATCGTCAGTACAATACTTTCAACTACTACGCGCTCTGTTTATTATCATTTTTGCAATAGCCACAATTCGGAGAATAATGATCAAATTGAGTATGTCTTCATAACATCGCTTTTAGTTAATAAGCATACATATGTACATATAAATATGTACATACAGTATTCAGAAATATAGTTAATATTTGTCCTTGAAATGAAAAATCCATACATTTCGCTCACTCCTTAACGTCATAAATCAAAAAACTTGATTTTTCAGGAGAACGTTTTTAAAGTTTAAAAATATAACACAATGTATTAAAAATAAATATTAAGCCACTTATTGAACTTTTTACTGTGCAACAGATCTTTTTAGGTAAAACCTGAATGTTTTTTCTCCATTTGAAAAATATTTAGTGTATTTCAAAAAATAATTAAACAATACCTTTTCTTCAAAATGCAAAAACAACATTTTCTGCCCTGAGGCGGGTAAGTTAAAAATATGTCTCGTTTGCTGGGATATAGTACATTTTCTAGGCATTCTGAAAACATGCACAACTGAAAATTGATGATTTTTTATTTATGACGTTCTTGAAAGGAGTGAGCGATATGTGAAAAAAAAGGTTAGGTTAATTCTCACCCCCTGTATCATACATTCATCTAGTTAAAACTATAATTTATATTATAAATTATCGTCGCTCTGTATCTCGATCAATAAGGGGATACAACGCAACGCAGAATTCATTCATCGGCAGACCGCCGCAGAGGTAACACGTCTTTCTAAACCCGATTTTTTTAAAGAGTGTAAAAGTATTTGATTTTTTTTAGAATAGATAAAGAGAAAATATATATTTTTTTTAACTATTGACCTTCTAATAACTATTTTCTTTTCAAAACCATATAATTATTTCGAAGAAAAACTTATTTTTTAAATGTAAAAACGTTGTTTTAATAAAAAATCAATTATATTTTGACATCTCATCAAAGATGAAGAAGAATATGGAAGTCTGGGCATTTACGGGGCAGACGACCGTCATCGGCTGGTTTAAGTGATCACTTTACACACGTGTAACATTCACCAATTCTACCCATTATTGACAACCACACTACTCAAATTCTTGGAAGTTCTATATATAACATATATATATTCTTAACATATATATATATTCTTTACATCTCACCAATAGATGTCTCTAGTGAAGTTCTAGTGATTCAAGAACAAGGTTTCTAAATTGGTTCATATATATATAGAACTTCCAAGAATTTAAGTAGTGTGGTTGTCAATAATGGGTAGAATTGTGAATGTTACACGTGTGTAAAGTGATCACTTAAACCAGCCGATGACGGTCGTCTGCCCCGTAAATGCCCAGACTTCCATATTCTTCTTCATCTTTGATGAGATGTCAAAAAATAATATGAAAATAACTCCTGTAATTGGAGATAATCCAGATTTTGTGAACAAGTATTTGGACACACTCAAAATGTTGTAAAAAAATCAATTACGTAAAATGTCACCTGGATTTAGAGAAAATTAAGTTCTGACTTAAATACAAGAAGAAAATTAAGTTATGACGAATACTGGGCCTTAAACGCAACTAAGCGTCCCTAGAGGCTTAACGAAATATCCAATGACAATAAGTAGAAATTTGGGATGAACCTATATTTCTTGCAATTCTCTAAGCTTTTGTGCGTTCAAAAAACGTTTTGTCTGTTTTCTTGTTATTTTTGTTGTTTTGGTTTTGTTAACAGTAATAATACTTAATATTTATTAAAATTTTCGATTCCTGACCAATAAGTAAGTATAAGATCAAAATGTATAATTTTACTCGCCAAAAATGTCAGACACGCGATAACTACGTTAAAATTTTAACAATGAAGGTATCATGATTGGTATTGAATTGAAGACGAGCGTCATAACAAGGTTTCATCTTTTGAACTGATTTTCTGTTCAATTTTTTTGTTCAATATTCTTAATAGTCGGGGAATTAAAAAACGAATGACATTCGTTGAAGAATGCCTTTAGAAGGCATTTAGCTTAGTATACTACTAGAATAAAAACGTCATATATTTTGAGAGTATGATTGGTCACGTCATAGTGCATGATGCACGATGCACGGTCTACGGTCGCGTGAGAGACCACCAGGAACTGTCTATAAGTAGCGGTAAAGTATCAGAAATTACCCATTATATACATAATTTAGCCAAAACAGATCGATAGTGCATTGCCCCCTCGTGCACGTGTTTCAAGCGCGATAAAATCAGTTTTCAACCGAAAGATGGAGTACCTACACATGTGTACATATGTGCACGTATTACCAAAAGTAATAAGAGTTCAATTTAAAAGGTTTTGGAGAAGTGACAATGTTGACTGTGTGGTCAAACGGATCTACGATGTGATGGGGCAATTAAACAGGTCTGCAGTCATTTCAGGATGCCTGAAAAATTATATATGGAAAAACCCTGACATAAAACTTGAGTGCGAACCATAATGACATATGGAATCGAATGCAGGGCGGTAGCAAAAAACGCGCTAAGAGTGTCAGAAACGAAGACTATAAGGAGCATATCTGGCCAAGTTCCACGTTCACATACACGAGTAAAATATGAGAAAAGCTGCTTTAAATTTGTTTGAAAATATTTATTTTGAAAGGTGCATTCAAATACATATTTTGAAACGCTAACCGCCAGAGACAGGAATTCAGAAATAAGGAGAAAGGTAATTTACTCGATAATTTACATGCAATTAAATGAAAATGGAAATAATTCGCTGCATATGAATTTATTGCGGTTACCGACCGAAAATGAAATATAATAATATTCACGTTAATACTCGTACATCGCATAGATAAACCACAAGAACACACTTACAAAAATATTATTTAATTTGTTACGAATGAGATTGAGGATGATAATTTAATTTGAATCAACTTTCACTTTCATTCAAAAGTTTATTAATTAAATATGAATTATTTTTTTGCGGGCATAAGGTAACTTGATAAATAATATTAATAATGTTTTTCTAAAAGTTGTTCGGAGAAAAAACTTTTTTTCGGATCTTAGGCCGAGAAGAGTTTACATAATTTCGTACTGAAGATCGTATTTAATTACAATTCAGAACATAAAATTTGAAGTAAGGTAAAACAGCATATTTACTGGGCAAGGAATCTCGCTAACCTTAATTAATATTTTTTTGTATATTTAGGAGAAAAATATGCTTGATTCAATAAAAATAGATAAAGGAACTTGAAGTGAAGAGAATGACTGCTATTTTTAAACTTTCATCCGCACCTGATGGTGCACAGGGCACTGCATCATTTAAACGCAGTGTTACCATGGTCGTTAACACACGAAGGAAATGTGATCAGCTCTCCGCTTCAGTTACCAGTCCAGGTTAACATTGAATGAAAAAATCACTTATATGTATTTTTTACCCCCCCCCCCCCGGGAATCGAACCCGGGACCTCTACATTACACTACGGAGGCGGACAAACTGGTATATGGAAAAATAAAGAGGAATCGTAGGTAAGAAAAGGAAAGTAGCATAGTACCTAGGGTTACATATTCGTATTCTTACAAGTTTTTGAGAGCTACCGGGTGAACAAGTAAATAAACGAGGTATAACTATAATATCAATCTAAAAAGTAACTGAATGTTTAACAAAATGAAATAATAATAAAAAATTGTTTAATAATGAATATTATGAATAACCATTAAAGTTAAAAATAAAAAATTAAATAAAAAACTAGAACGTTAGAATACGTTATTGAAAAGCTTTTTTAATGTTGGAGAAACCTTTGTTTTTAAAAACAAAGCTTGAGAACAAAATTATTTGAAATAATATGGTAAAGGTATCCAGAAGAGAGAATTATTCATATTACCGGAAAAAGTGGCTATCAGGGTGTCAGTAACTGAACGTTACCCTACATATAGAAAAAAAGAACTGAAAAAACGAGTTTTAAAGCTCACAGGGTCATGGACGTTCATCTTACCGGATGTGGACACAAAGAGAGCGAAGCCAAATTTTCCAATGAATTATAATTTGCATATATGTACACACATTCTTTTGCAATCATATATAGAATTAAAAAAAAAACTATATATTTAAGCCATGAAAGTTAATTCAATGTATTAAATTTATACACCATTTGTTATCCAGTATAACATACATACAATATATCCAGCGTTTGGGACAAAAATACAAAAAAGATCTATTAATAAGTGTGAGGCGCCGATGTTGCATTGTACCAGAATGCAAAAACCTTAAGACGAGTATCAATGCCATGGCCACATATGTAGCGGTAGTTGAATGTATTTTTTGCTCTCTTGAAAACGTAGTATTTGCTTTTTGTAGTTCCTACTCACCAAGTCTTCCTGAAGTTGGCAGATCTCTTCCCCCCATCTGCAGGTCGCTCACTCAGAGACCTCTTCATGTCTTTGTCCCTTTTCGCGACAACGGAGTCGGCACTGGCTTTGATCTCCTCCCGCTCGTCCACGGCGGTGAGCTCGACTCCCTGCTCCCACTCTACGGGCTTCTTCTTGAAGGCCCGCCTGGAGTCCCGGCCGAGCGCCAGGAGGGACCTGCGCGGCTTGGCCTTGTCCGGCCCATTGTTGTTGGAGTCGCCCGCCGGAGTCTGGTGACATATAGTCCCGTCGAAACTCTGCACGAAGCAGAGCATCACTGCGTTGTACTCGCTTTTCATTCGACACGTCTCTTCAGATGAAGCAAAAGCCGACAAATGTTAATCTAATCAACATTGTTCAATATCACCTCGACACTCGACACACAAATACACTTAAAGATTTATTGTGTTAAATCATTAAATTAAACAATTGTGTCAATTTTAACTGTTACATCACTTTTAGAAGATTTATCCAGCGAAACTCTAGGTAAAATTGAAAAAATATAAAAAAATTTGCTAAATTGCCCCACGACTATCTTTAGAAGGATGACATACAGAGGCGTGCATTACGATTAAATCCGCGTATTAATGTTATTTGTTTAGGCATTCCATTTAACTGTGTTATGTTTTGTGAAAAGATACAGTCAATATTAATATTTTCACCGAATTAATTATAATAAACCAAAGAGTTTATTTAGATAATTTCATTAATTGATTCGGCAGTCACTCTGTGGTAAAATCTATCCATTTTAAATTAAAATTTAACTTAGTAAACACCAAATACCAATAAATACCACTACTATTATTAAATATTTCAATATTTAATAATAATAGTGGTATTTATTGAGTAAAACTTAAATTAAAAATGTTTATTTAGGGTTCAAAATGTAAACGCATACGCAGGTGCTACGCTACGACAGATCTAGTTTTGTGACGATCCGAGGCATCCGCGTGACGCGACGTGACGATCAACGACTTGGATATCTGCCAATGGTGAAACATGTATTATAATGAAATAAATCCGTGAATGTGTGGATATGCGTATTTCGTGACTTTACTCGAGGCATACTTTTACTTGTCTATTACGCAAGCCTGCGAGAGAAACAGCACAATGGACTGGATAGATAAATACATATAAAATACAGCCGAGATTATTTCGTTGCGTGTATTTTTTGATGCGATTTTCAAGTTACTCGTAAGTATACGGTAAATGTTTTTCAATCGAATTTAGGGTTATCGCGAGCGAGTGTTTTTGGCTTGATTTTTCACTCATGAAATTATAGTAACTTTAAACATAAAGAGTAAATCCACTTACAAGTAGGTATAAAACTTAGTTATAAAGCTTAAGTAGGGATCCATGATAAGCGGAGTTGCATAAGCCGTAGCTAGATTTCAGAGTCACTTGGACGTTAGGGAGTAAAAAAAGTTTATCGTCTTTTAAAATTATAGTTGCAAAATTATTTTAAAGAAAATATCGATATAGAAATAGGGTGAAGTTGATTCTGACTGGAAGTGACCATATTTGAATCACCAGATACAACTTAATTGCATTTATATATATACACACACATATATATATATATATATATATATATATATATATATATATATATATATATATATATATATATATATATATATATATATATATATATATATATATATATCTATAACAAAAAGAAAATCTGCCGTATTCCAGTATATTCCTGGATTTGTTTATCACTTTTGTAGCAGTGACAACGCGTGGATGTGATGATGACCTAAATAATTCCTTTGGGCATACCCGTTCACGTGGGCATTATATAAAAAATACTTGAATGTTCGTAACAAGATCGCTAGGCGTATAGAGCGATAAAAGGGGTGTGGTATTGTATGACATGACTTTATTTATTTCATCATATGCATATATAATTACAAATGACAAATAACAACAATGTGCCTTCACTGAGTTTTCCACATTTTATTTATTTAAAAATTATGATGCAAGAAAATTTACTATACAATTAAATACGACATGGCTAAATGATGCGATCTATTTCAGATCTACCTTTTATCATTATCAACTTATGATTATGAAAGCGGGATGCATTTTATTGCATAAAAATCAAAGTTATTTTGAGAAAAAGAGGTATGTGGTAAATTCGTCTTGAACGCCTATTTTTAAAGCCAAAAATACGGTTGTTCTGGGCCCTTGCAGGGCGCCATGTTTCACAAGTGTATAGAAAATATATCAAATAAGACGGAGGATATCGTGAGGTGGGGACGACAACGAAGGCGATACTGGAATGATCATGTAAACAGTGTGTCAGATGACAGACTTCCACGTATCGCCCTTCAAGGAATCCCTGAAGGACGCAGACCTCCAGGCAGACCTCCAAAAAGGTGGAAAGATAGCTGGGAGTCAACATCCCAAGAGCTACAAGCGGAGGCACAAACAGAGCCTTAGGATCTATAAAAACAAGAAGATCAAATGCAGGCATGGAAAAGGCGGTATTCGATACTCACCGAGAATTATTTTAAGATTACAATATTTTTTGTTAAATGCGAGCGTCAAAACATTATATTTATTGTAAAAAACGTCCATACATTACAGACAGACTATTGTCCATATAGTAAAATAGAGTATACTTTGCCCTTGTAGACATAAAGCAACCATTCTAGCATTGAATGTGGTTTTTTGCACTAAATAATTTTAATATTCATCATAACCTTTGATCGAGGTTGTTCGGTGTCGATCTGCAAAAACAAGCCAGTTTCCCTCATTGTTCGATTTCTTACGATGCGAATTAGTAAGAGGCCTTTTCATCTCGTTTCTCGTCATTAGTTTGATTGTGTTCTCAGCCACGTGTCTGGTTCGTTTAATAAGATTAAGCACGCAAACCAATTAGCGAGATAATTAAGCCGCATCTGGGAGTATTTTCCTCTTTTTCGCATGCATTAACTAGAGTCGTCTTAATTTCAATACACATCATTAAAATAAACGATAATTTAATAGATTTTAGGAAAAAAATTATGTCATTTATGGCAGATTCAGATGGGAAATTGATATCGATAAAAGATATCAATAATAAGTGGGAAACAACCCTGATTTGTGAATAAATATTTGAACACACTCAAAATAAAGTGATTTTTTACTGTTGAAAGGAATAGCAGTTGAATGGGGTGAAATACATCATTTGTCGACAAAGATTTGGGCACGTACAAACGATTGTTCAACCTTCAAACCCCTATCCGCACCCGATGGTGCATAGGGCACTGCATCATATAAACGCAGTGTTATCTTGATCGTTAACGCACGAAGGAAGGGTGATCAGTCCTCCGCTTCAGATACCAGTCCGGTTAATTGAATAAATATTAATAATAATAATAAAACCCTTATCCGCACCCAATGGTGCATAGGGCACTGCGTCATATAAACGCAGTGTTATCTTGATCGTATAAATATTACCGTGAAAAAATCTGTTTTTTTTTTAAATACAGTAATTGTCAATTAATCTTAATTTACTTTACTTGTAACATTAACGAACCGGTTACAGATTCGCACCACAAACCCTTGAAATTTCTCATAGCAAAAAAACTCGGGTGAAACATCCCATAGTTGAATTACCGCACAAGTTATTGCACCCAGCCATTGTATAAACACCCAGAACTGCAATGGGAGAAGAAAAAACTGGCAATAAACCGTAATAAGTGCACAGCCCGCGGACACATCGTGGATCGCGACTCTCTCAGTGGAGCGGGGAATGGGTACAAGAGGAACCGGTTTCGGAGCAGCTGAGCAGAATGTACGCGAGAAGCGAGTACTGCCATGTGCCCGATACTCGGCGACTGGAGATTGAAGAACCACTTTTGGGATTCGCGAATCACGTAACCGGAGAGGTCGATGCCGTTACTGCCTCTGACCGACCACCCGAAGACAACAAATCAACAAAACGCAGACATTGCAGAAATACTGCCGAGACAATTTACACAATGAAATGAGAATTAATTTTTATAAAATTAAACAACTTTAATTTATTATTAGATTAAAACCAATATTTTTAGCTTTTCCACTTTTTTATTTGACCAGCGACCGGGTTTCGTCGTTACCGACATCATCAGACCAGTCTGATGATGTCGGTAACGACGAAACCCGGTCGCTGGTCAAATAAAAAAGTGGAAAAGCTAAAAATATTGGTTTTAATCTAATAATAAATTAAAAATGCAATTCCATCACGAAGTGTCAGTGGATAATATAAATCTATTAAACAACTTTGTTTTAACCACTTTTTTTATTAGTACACTTTAACCTACCGGTTTCGAGGAGAACCTTGTCATCATCAGGGTTTATTAAATTCTAAAACATTAAAATACTCATAATTAATAACATTTCCTTACCAAAAACTTCCAAAAACAAAAACAAAAAAACAAAACAGTTGTTTTATTTTATAAAGTTTATAAAATGTGCCACAAAGTATCTGCAAAAAACATTCAAGAAAAAAAAATATCTTTACTCAAGTGCCCGTGAATAAAGTTCTATCTTACAATTTATAATATCCTTATATTTATGATGGCCATTAAAATATTATTAAGTTGGTGTAAGAATGTCTTAATTGCTTAATACCTACAATTAAAAATTGTTTTAACAAAATTAAATTGTTTTCATTTATTAGGCCGAAAATTGTTGAAAATTAATATTCACAAGAGGCTTAAAATCTTTGGGGAAGTTCCCGAAAGTGGGATTAGACAACTCTTTACCGATTCAACTTTATGACAGAAGTTGTCCACTGTTTGGCGTTTGATGTATAACATATATTTCACGTTGACCCATTTCCATTCAAAACCATTGCGCAAATCTTCTCACTAGGACACGGAAGAGCACGTGGCACTAATCGAAATTTCCCGAGAAATACCGGGATATTTGTTACGGAAGGAGTCGGCATATCGACGCGATACTGAAGTTGTTATTTGGCATCCAGCCTGACTGTAAATATTACTCCAATCAGCCGTAAACAATCGCGTGTAGCCAAACCGATGAAAGACGGACCTTTCAGTTCTCAGTTAATCTGCTTTATGCCAATTACTATAAATCAGAGAATAGAAACACCGATATACACAGCGGAAGAAAGACGATCGCTTAAACTATATTATTTTACTTCGCAGCCGAGAAGACCGAGAAAAATGTGTTTTTGAAATCCAGGGCATCCATAAATCAAAATACAATAATTTATGGTGTTTTATTGGTGATACTTTCCAGCGTGTATGGCGAAATCACGGACGAAAAATATTAGCTCGGAGATTGTTATTTATGACTTAATAGTTTGGTATAAACGCGTACCAGCTTTAAGAGAAAAGTTATGACCGGTTCCATTGTCGTACTAAATAACGGAGTTTTAGTCTCGCGAAGGGCACGAAACGAACTCCCATTGATCTAGAACGCTCGCGACTCGCGACATAAAGCGATCGTAATTGAATGGCGTCAAGAAATGGCGACACGTGTGAGCCGTCGGCTGCTGCAACTCCCGCTCCAGACTGTAAGAAGTGGGTCGCATAAATAAATATAGGAGTCAATATTTAGGTAGATTTACTGCCAGGAGTCATTTGAATCCGATGAATTTCCAATGCAGATTGTCAGTCCGAGTTACGACACGTGTTAAACATTCACAAGAATAACTAGGAATTCCAAATTAGGTTAATTCTTTCTCGGAATGACACGTACGAACGCGATCGGGGACAGAGTGATATTCTGGAGTGACTCGAGTGACGAGACGATGTTTCCTGGGACTTGTAAATTTTGTAAATGAGATGTTGCCAAGTGGCATATTGTGCCCGACTCATCGGCATTTACGTGGAAACGTATTCTTTACCCTGAATTACATGAATAATATCGATAAATAAAAGCGCGCTCCAGACGTGTGATTCGAGTTTGCTGGCAACTGGTAAAAATAGCGCCATTGAGTACCTACTGGCATGAAAATGCGTGGATTTTGAATTATCTATGTAGATTTCCGAACGATAATAGCACCCATGGGAAATGTCACCGGTAAGTTTAATAATATTCTGAAATCCCGAGGGACTTATAAATACGCACAAACCGACATGGATTCGATAACCAACTCTCACGTGATAATATTAATCAAAAAGTGGATAAGCGAAAGTCCCACTCAATCTAAAAATTACAAAATTCATAACAACATCTGGGGACGAAGTTCATTTTTATCGGACGCTCTTGATCTAACTTTAAAATTGATTTATTGAAACGCTTCATACGATTTTTTGGGCTACTGTACGAAGGAAGCTGCTTGTCGGGTCATAACTATATTAATAAATTGGTTAGCGAGGAGATTATCACGTCTCGCTTCTCTTCCGAGGACTTCGCGCTAAACGCAACACGAGCGCGCTTAAATAAAGCCAGCGTGGTTGATACACAGAGTAAACATTATTCATTATTCTTATGAAATTTTAATAATCAAATGGATTCGAGCCGCTCCATGAAGATGCATAATTTCAGATAACTTTGGTATTATAATTTCGCTATATCTCATGTAAATTTCTTCATATTGACGCAGATACTGTGGAATCTATTTTATGCGATTCTCGGGACAGCGGAGGACGTTGTCGCCTCTTTAAAATTCGAGAATCAGAGATGAATGTTAGTAAGAATAATCGATGTTAAAATACGGATCTTTTATAGTGATCCCCGCGGTATAATGACCGTAAAATATATGCAAATAGCGGAGTTGGCATTCAAAGTGCAGAAATAAATATTCCCATTTTTAGGTACAACTGTTCTTCGACACGCGAAGCTCTCGTATCTAACAAGAAAGTATGAGATTCTGCCGACAGCATTGTTCTGGGCCCGCGCACCAAAACGGTAAAATGAGGCGGTGGAAGGTTGGTCTATCTGCACATAGGTAACCGGTAGGCAATCGTCGCTCTTACACAATAGCCGGGACCTTGAGAGCGGGTCGGTAGAGGTTCGGACTGCTCTGATCAATTTACAAGTTTCGCTGCTCGATTTCCGTTGACCCAAATAAGATTATTTGACGAACGTGTGACTGAATCCATTGTTGGGAGATGTGCTACAAACGAATCAGGGAGGGCAGCATTGTTACACTTTAGACGTGGAACGTACCTACTGATTTATAGGCGGATTATGGACGGAAGCGATTAATTACGGGAAGAGCATAGTGAGAAAATATGCATGCGAATTGAGTGGGAAATGAAATCGGATCATTTCATACCTACCCTACTTTTAGCGATCAAAATAAAAATAGCCAGCCGGCGCAGATTTTGTTTTTAAGGAAGATAAATCCCTTGCAACTAATATTTTCGAAATACAATATGTGGCATCTCTAAATCAGTGATGGGCGAACTAATTAAAAAAAAAATAGATAACGACTTCTTTAAAAAAGGTCTTCTCTAATCTACACCAACACTTGCATAATCTGAATCGGTTTTTTAATGAATCTACATTATTTATAGATATATTTATACATTTAGAGGTCAACGGGTGCCATTCGACAAAATCTAAACTATGTACTTAAAATCTAATATATGCGTAGGTCTCACGTAATGACATTACTATAAAGGTCACCGATACTGATAATGCCTCACATAAAACATTTTGACGTTTTTATGTAACTTGAAGATTTTCTTTGCGTTTGAAAATTTTAATTGAATAATGAATTTTTGCACACAAATCAGCGATATATGGGTTATTTATAATTTCGTCTTAAAAAGATTTAAAAATCTATTTTTACGTTTTTAATAACATGATACGTTTTTAATATGATCAGAAAAAAAAATTTAAAAGCATTTTTCATCGACGATGAAGTGACCCAATTTTCGTTTCAACCGACTCTTATATTTTATTGAAAATCACCATAAAGTACGTATAATACCCTCCAGCACAAAAAGGTTTCATCTGTTGAAAGTATCCTCTGGGGGATGGTTTTATTATTTAGCTGTCGGGGTGGGGGGAAGAAATACTTGTTGTGACAAAGTGTCGGTAGGGTAGGAAAGTGTGCCAGTGAAATCCGATCACAGTACAAAATATCACACTCGTATTTAACTACATATGATACTAAAAGCATTTCATAACCGAAATAGGTCAAGATTAAATTGGGCCAGTAATAAAAGCCCATATTTAAGTTATTTCTTCTTCTTCGTTTTTATCGATGGTTCAAAAGGCACTGCATCAGGTAATACTTTGCCTTGATCGTAAACTATACGAAGGCGAGGAAATAAATGATACGTTTTGATCAATTTAATTTTTTTACTTTTTTTTCAACATCCCAATAAAGATGACGAAGGAAATGGAAGTGTGGGTATTTACAGGGCTTAAACCTGTCGTAGGCTGGTTAAGTGATCACTTTACACACGTGTAACATTCACCATTCTACCCATGATTGACAACCACACTACTCATGTTTTTTTTACAATTTTTTCTACTGATATTTCTGTGTGGTATTGCTGGTACTCTTATTTATGCATATTACAGTAAGCGGCATTTACTTCACTCTGAGAATATGTCGATCGTGAAAATGTGAATTTTCACACTTAACGCTTTGAATTCAAACGAATGTATCCTATTTTTAGGAATCCATTTAGGACTATGTTTACCGAATACAATACGCTTTCATCCTATAATATTCTGTTAGCGAAGCATATACCCACGAGGAGTGTCTACACGAGTAGTTCGTTTATACAGGTATTTGTATAATACTTATTTTTAATTCAAATTTTAGAATTTTTGTATGATTTTCGTTGTAGATACAAATATTTGTTATATGTAAATAGGTAGGTAGGTACATATTACAGGAATGTCAAATACTTGAAAGCAGCCGGGTCAGGATTTGAAAAAATCGGCGGGTATGTATGAGGAGATGCGCTTTTCTCTTTTTTGTGTGTATATTAGGTTAAAATCGTTAAAAACAATGAAAAATGTATTAAAAAAGAACTCCACCGACAAGACACACAAGGTGGCTTGGTGGGTAATGGTTCAACTCGGCAGAGTTTAAGTTCAATCGAGGGTAGGTTATGTCACAGAAAATAAAGGATGAAAAGCCCTTTTCAGGCGCAAATGAAAGGCTCTTAATAGGGGATTTGGTGTCAGATTACTCCGATATGCCATTTGGCATAATGCGACTTTTATGGTTTAGTTAGGGTTAGGTAAGGTTAGGTTAGGTTAGGTTGCGTCGGTCTGCAGCGGGCGGGGGTGGTGGGCTGGTACAGGAGGCGCAGAAGGAGACAGGGCTAGTCTAGACGGTGGAAACTCTTCTGTGGAAATGTACTGCAATATCTTATTAGGAGCAGTAACAAACTTGGAGCCTGGAAATGCGCTGAACGCATATTCAATGACACACCTGCAAACTGCAAGGTGATATGATCTATGTATTAAATGAATCATTGTCATACATATTAAGTGGTTCAGGGTGAATTATTTGATGTCGATTGTCTGCCTTCGTAGTGTAATGGTAAGCGCGTTTGGCTACCATGCTGGAGGTCCCGATTTAGATTCCCAAGGGGGTCAAAATAAATATAATTGATGTTATTTCATACGTCACTCTTATGTTTATTTCATACCACCCTGGAGTGATACAAGAGGTACAGGACTGGTCATCTTACCTTCGTTCAATTATCCATCGAGAAAACACTGCGTCGATATAATACAGTGCCCTATGCACCATTGGGTACGGAAAATAGTTAGTGAATGTCGATATGTGGCTATTTTCTACTGAAATTTAATTATATAGGGTATAAGTACGTATATTGCCATGTTTTTCATTAATTTTAAAATAACTGAATATATAAAAAAAATCACAGCATTTGGAACTGTTCTTAGTGAAATCAGTTATTAGGGACATTGTTAAAGAATTAAACATTCTTCATTTCAATTGTGGTATAAGAAAAACCAATCGTATAAAATTAATCCCTAACCACTTTTAATAAATCCTTTGTACCTCAAATTCGTAAGGCAACTACGCATTATTATTTGTTTTTAATTTTTTAGTCATTATTCCTTATACGTATTGAGAAAAAAACCTGCATAATTTATAAAAATATTCATGAATTTCACAATTTCGACATCAAAGATCACATTTGTTTTCAGTTCAATAAAGGATTTATTGTTTTTCTCAGGTACTGAAAAAATACATAAAAGTTTCAGACGTCAGACTAAACAATGATTCTGTTCTTATTTTTTCGACATCAGCTTATTTAAATTAACAAAGATACATACTTATCATATTTTTGTTATTCTTAAAATATTAGAAAAACAACATTGAATTTATTTTCTTACACACCGTGTGATATTTAATATCACAATAAATCGACAGGTAATTTATATATTTATATAGACGGAGCAAAATTATGATCGCCAAGAATACGAGGGTCCTCCACTATCATTAATTGGTGATTTGATAATTTAGTATATGAAAGCAAGCTTATCGGTCCTGCGCCTCATGTACCAGTCCAGGGTATTTATTCTTAAATAAATATTACATTTATTTTGACCCCTCCAGTAAATTGAACCCGGGACCTCTAGGATGGTAGCCAAATAGGCTTACCACTACACTATGAACGCAGATAAGACATTCCCAAGTAAAAGTTAATTTAATGTGTGTGTGTATAGAAAATGTCGACATTTAACGCATAGTGTAAAACATTATCTAGATGTATTTTTATTTCGAAATAAGTTAAACGAAGTTGGGACATTCAACTTGGTACAAAAAAAATTCGATGTGGGCGGACTGTAAACGGTCATTATGAAGTTGAATATCTAATGACCATTAAAAATATTAATAATTACTCTTCTCTTGTGTTAGAATGCAATTAATTTTGAAACTAAACGTTGTTTTAAATTGCCATATATCTCGTTCATACCCATTTCCATTGTAAATCGGTCTATTGCAATTTATTTCGTAAGTACCGAATAATTTCTTTGTGTTGAGCTGTTTGTAAAAAAGGCCTCTTATTTTCGACAATTTTCCTATTTATGATCATGTTAACCTTTTAAAGATTATTAAAAACTAAACACTTGTATTAGACTACTTGTTAAGTTTTATTTCATTTTACACGACTAGTTTCGAAAACTACACTAGTTTTCATCAACTGATGATTACAAAAACTCCAAATGTCATTCCACAAAGTTAATGCCAAATCAATAAATAATGTACTTATATCGAAAAGAAAATAAAACAAGAGATTATCCTTGAAATATTGCATAGGTAGGTAGGTATTGATACAAATTATTATTGAAAATATCTTTATGTTTAACGAAGGGAAATACATATGTGTTTAATTTTAAGATCGTATAAAACGCACAAAAAATGTAATGTTTTTTAGGCGGTACAATGTCTAGCGAACTTTAATTCGAACTGTTAATTTATTTGCATTTTTCTAAGAATTATTCAGATCGAAAGAAGATTCTAGACAACACATTAGACTTTTATAATTCAACGCACTGAGTACACATTTGTAGTCAATTGATTAGACTACACTTAACATATGGTATTTATGATTTTTGAAGTACAATACAAGATTAATTCAATCACTCGAGTATCATTAACGTATAAGCGGCCTATATATAATAGTCAAAACGCCTTCTTAACAAATCATTAATCGCAGTCACTTTCTTAAAAGTAAAGCACGTAACTGTGAAACATTACGCAATGAATTTAGGAACTTGAGAATGAAATCTACAAATAAATGACGCAAATTGTTATACGAAATACTTAATAGCCAGTTGCACGGGTAATTAAAAATGCTAACGAAAAAAAGATAACGCAAAATTGAAACTGCGTAATTTGTGGAATTTAAGGCTCTGGTTAAAGCAACTACGGAATTTAAGGCACTGATCTATGATCAACTGCAGAATTTAAGGCTCTTCTGATCTATAAGAGAAGCTGCGGAATTTAAGAATCTATTCTAAAAATAGCTACTGGATTTTAAGGCTCTAAATCCAAAAGCAACTACGGAATTTAAGACTGTCGCCCTACTTAAGTAAAAGAAATATGCTTTTTGTCATTCTTATATTTTTGAACAAAAGCTGAAGACGGTATACTTTTTTAAAATACAAATTAAACACAAAATTTTGAGTGTGCCAAATCGTCGTAATATGTACGAGTATGAAAAACATTATTATTGTAGTAATTTTTTTTCAGCTGGAATCGAACTTGCGACCTCTTAGATAATAAACACAGCACCCTTACTATAAGAAATGCTTTAATGATTAAAATCGTGATAGAAGCAATGTTTTAAAACGCTTATTTATTTTAATTTTTTGTAAGATAAACAATATTTTTTGCAACATTTTGAGTGTGTCTAAATACTTGTTCACAAAATCTGGATTATCTTCAATTATAGGAGTTATTTTCATATTTTTTTGACATCTCATCAAAGACGAAGAAGAATATGGAAGTCTGGGCATTTATGGGGCTGACGACCGTCAGTGATCACTCAAACCAGCCTATGACGGTCGTCAGCCCCGTAAATGCCCAGACTTCCATATTCTTCTTCATCTTTGATGAGATGTCAAAAAAAATAATATGAAAATATTTTTTGTTTACTGTCTACTTACGTCAGTTAATAAAACATTTATGTAAATTAACTAATATTATAACCTATAAAAAACTAACTAACTAACCATCACGCCGCTTCCCCGCAGGGGTAGGCAGAGAGAATCGAACGCCACACCACTCTGTCTTTGCAAACATTCTTTGCCTCTTCTACATTCATGCATCTCCTCATACATACCCGACGATTATTACGACTCCTGACCCGGCCGCTTTCAAGTATTTGACATACCTGATTGTGCCAATAATTAATAAAAGTTTAATTATTTAAAAAAAATGTTATAGTTATCGTAATAGTGTAGTATAAAAATGTTAATGCTTGTAATTGGTAATAGATTGTAGTCATAATATCTATAATCTTATACATATTATGACTACAATCTATTACCAATTACAAGCATTTATATTTTTATACTACACTATTACGATAACTATAACTTTTTTATTTAAATAATTAAACTTCCATTAATTATTCATATTTTCTGGCATCTAATCTCTCATCGTACATTTTTAACCCTGTGCGAATTAAACAATTTATTTAATACAATTATTCAATACAATTTCAATATTTTTTACAACATTTTAAGTGCTTCCAAATACTAGTTCACAAATCTGGATTATCTCCAATTAGGAGTTATTTTTTACATTATTATTTTTTCGTTTCTCAAGTATGTATGTGAATATAATCCAGGATTCGGACCTCACATACAAATGAAAGAGTCTTTGCTTAATGAAAGCTTTCCTCATCCCACCGTAGATGTCTCTAATGAACTCTCGCATACTGTGTTTCGAGTTTGATCAATATATCTAGAAGTTTCAAGAATTTGAGTAGTAGTGTGGTTATGAATCATGTCGAATTGATGAATGTTACAAGTGTGTAAAGTGATCAATTAAACCATCCTATGACATTCATAAACCTTGTAAATGCCCATATTATTCTTCATTCGCCGTGGCGTAGTTGGGTAGACGCTCGGTTGCGAAACTGGCGTCGCGGGTTCGATTCCCGCCAAGTGTAAAATAAATTCAAGAAAAATTTATTTGTAATTGGTCTTGGTGTTCGCGATATTTTTTTTTCACATTTACCTTCCCTATCTTTACTATCCTACCTACAGACAATTCCTAATAGAGGCTTTGCGGGGTATTCCTTAAAAAAATCTATGTCGAGATGTCGAATACAATTTCCATAGGATAAATTATTTCCTCTACAGTTGTAAGAATACAATGCTAGTGAATTGGTTCATTTGTTACAATACAAATCAAACAATAGGATGAATAATATATCCCAAAGAATACGTATTGAAAATAACTGTTTCTGTATGATCACGTGACTGACATGGCAACGAATCAGTGCTAGGCTTGTACAAACTGCGAACAAACGAGGAACTTCCGCTGTGGCCAGAATTTTTAGATCCGCTAACGGATACCTTTAGAAAATAAGAATTAAATTAAAATCGCCGTTACCTATATACCCGTATCAAGGTCGGAGAAAGATATCTAGCGAGTGTTTTTGCCTAGAATTTTCACTCATGAATTACATGAAATTATAGTAATTTTAAACATAAAGAGTAAATCCACTCACGAGTAGGCAAAGGCTATGAAACTTAAAAAGTTGAAGCCTGAGTAGGGTCATTATAAGCGGTGTTGCATAAGCCGTAGCTAGATTTCAGAGTCACTTAAACGTTAGGTAATTAAAAAAAAGATATCTAGTTATAAAAGGTATGTTAACAATTTAGGGAAGCATTCCATATCGTAAACCATCAAACTATCTAGAACGCCACAATATTCTATCTTTGCAATTCGCCTTTCACGCATCTCCTCATACATTCTTCTTCTTTTCTTCAAACCCATATCCGCACCCAATGGTGCACAGGTGTTATCTTGATCGTTAACACATGAAGGAAAGGTGATCAGCCCTCCGCTGCAGGTACCAGTCCGGGGTAATATGGAATAAATAACATACACACTAGCCGAATATTCCAACTACCTGACCTGACCACTGACATGACAAGTTTTCCTCGAGTTCCTCTGCTTCTATTACCAACCACATTCACCTCATAATTTTTAGAAATTATCCTTTCTATTTTTGGTAGTAAAAAGTCCATTTTATAAATATTTTGAGTGGATTCCAAATCCCTGGGTTCTGTAGGACATTGTTCCGCTGCGTGTGTGCCGCGGCACACTGCTGTACCGTGGTAATTAGTTGGTGTGCCACGGCACTAAGTCCAGATTTGTGAAAATATCACAATCGCTCCAAATTTTGATTGCCTGCGCTCAGTTAAGTAGGCTCACTTTTCTGATTAAACATAATATGTTAAATATGTACCTCTAAAATTTGTTTATTTGGTAGGTGTACCTTGATTAGAAAAAGTTTGCGGAACACTGCTGTAGGATAAGGGTTTAACTAGTAAAAATTATCATTTATCTGGTAAATGACCTTCGCTATGTATCTTTTGCATTATAAATCGATTTAAACGAGACCCAGTATTGTTAACCTTAAATTCAAAGACAAATAGAAATCAGAAACAACAAAATAATGCATATTCTTATGTTTTCGTTCGTTCTGGAAACATCAGAGAGTTGGCTTCGTTTTTAGCGCAAATAACATATGTAATATATCGATTCCTGATCAATATTATATTATATACAAAAAATATTGCTTCGTGTGAAAATGTCGAATACGCGTGATACCTATAATAAAAATTACAAAAATGAAGGTACCGCACAATATTGAAAACGGATGACGTAAAAGAGATTTAAAAAAAAATAATTACTTTTTTATAAAACTTATTGTTTACAACTTTCGTAGAATATACCTAATCAGAAATTAAGGAAAAATACATGCTAAAAACACATGCTAATATACATATTTAAAATTGATATTAGTTGTCTGTTTAAAGTAAATGAGTCTATATTTTCTTTTTACAAGCACTTGCATTTTCAAAATCTATCAAAACTTATGGTAAATATATTTTAAAATGTCAGTTGCCCCTCAGTATTTAAGAACTGCGGTATGTTATACTAGGTATTTATTACTCCACTACACTATAAGGGGGAATGGGTTCAAATCTCAGGGGAATCAAAATAAATTGTGATTTTTCAGTTTTATATTTATTAAGGATTATCATATCACCCTGGACTTTTGCCCTAATCACAGGGCTGATTCACGATCTTCACGTAATTATCGAACAATATAACACTGTGACGATAAGATGCAATACCCTACGCACAATTAGATATAAAGAAGAAGAGAAAAATATCAGTTTTTAATAGAAAATAAGCATTAAAAAAATTGATAATAACCGTTGAAGAAAAATCTCAATAATTCAATATTCATTCCATTTGAAGTTATGAATTAACCAATTTTAATTGTCAGAGTCAACGCACTCACTAGCACATCACAGAAAAAGCGGTTCTTTCCGACTAGTAGTTATCATTACTGTTTTGACAGAAAAATATAAAAACTCACAAGACGAAAAACCGGTTATTTGAAATGACAAATACCGAAGACAGCTAGAGAAGCGACTACGCCGCGCGACGGACAACCGAAACTGAAAATTTAAACCGAAAACATCAAACATACCGGCGACTCCGATCAGCTGCTGGTAACTGGAATACACGGGGACATTTTCCCAACAAGTTAATAAAAAAGTACTTAACTATACGTGAAAATAATATTCACATGTTAGTGATCTTGAAACCTTTTTACTCAACGTCTAGAATTCTCGGTAAGATTAGTAAAAATATGTCCCTGTGTAGTTCAGCACGGCACTCGTCTAGACGGAACAAGCGCACGAAGCTAAAAAAAATTACTAATTTTATGAACGTAGAAAATATAACGATAAAACGTATTGTTCCTTTTAACATAAGCACACGCATTGCCTTTCGATTATTTGTAGCGTGAATACCGGCAAGTCATAGTTTCCCGCGCTTGCGCAGCAAGACTTGAGAGGAAAAATAATAATGATTGTCCAGAAATTGTATAGACATGAGCTCTAATTTGACAGTAAGACAAATAAATAATGTACTAGTTAATCTAATTAAAAATGTTAATATTCAACACAGCCATTGAAAATTTAAGGACGTACATATTAAATACGTAGGACGTTACTTTTTCGTCTAAAAAATATAATTGAAAACAAAAATATAATGATGCCGAAGACGTTAAAGCTAGTACATATTTAAAATGAACGTATCGCTCACTCCTTTCAAGAACGTCATACATCAAAAATCGAATATTTTCAGTTTTGCATGTTTTCGGAATGTCCAGAAAATGAACTGTATCCCAGCAAAAGAGGCATATTTTTAACGTAATATTTACCCGTTACAGGGCAGAAAGTGTTGTTTTTGCATTTTGAAGAAAAGGTTTTGTTAATTTAAAAAAATATGTATATTTAATATTTTTCAAATGGAGAATAAACCTTCAGGTTTTACCTTAAAAGATCTGTTGCACAGTAAAAAGTTCAATAAGTGGATTGATATTTATTATCAATACATTGTGTTATATTTTTAAACTTTAAAAACGTTCTCCTTAAAAATCAAGTTTTTTGATTTATGACGTTCTTGAAAGGAGTGAGCGATATGTTACGTATTTCAGGACCAATATTCTTTAAATCGCAACTTAATTTTCTCTAAATCCAGGTAACATTTTATGTGATTGATTTTTCTCTTATAACACTGTTTTAGCATTGAAAAATAAGTTGTTCTTCAAAATAATTATGTGCTTTAAAAAGATTTATTTAAAGGAAAGGACTTAAAAAAGGTACATTAAAATATTTTTTCTGAATACAATTGTAAAGAACAAAAAAAGAACCAATAAACATTATTTAAAAAAAACGGACGTGAAAAAAGTGTGACCTCTCCGGTGGTTGGCCGGTGATTGAATTCTGTGTTAATACTGAACTAAACGTTAATTTTTTCTGTTACACTCGCCAGGAGCCTAATAATATATATATATATATATATATATATATATATATATATATATATATATATATATATATATATATATATATATATATATATATATATATATATATATATATATATATATATATATATATATATATATATATATATATATATATATATATATATATATATATATATATATATATATATATATATATATATATATATATATATATATATATATATATATATATATATATATATATATATATATATATATATATATATATATATATATATATATATATATATATATATATATATATATATATATATATATATATATATATATATATATATATATATATATATATATATATATATATATATATATATATATATATATATATATATATATATATATATATATATATATATATATATATATATATATATATATATATATATATATATATATATATATATATATATATATATATATATATATATATATATATATATATATATATATATATATATATATATATATATATATATATATATATATATATATATATATATATATATATATATATATATATATATATATATATATATATATATATATATATATATATATATATATATATATATATATATATATATATATATATATATATATATATATATATATATATATATATATATATATATATATATATATATATATATATATATATATATATATATATATATATATATATATATATATATATATATATATATATATATATATATATATATATATTGTATCTTCCGAATGGGTCTATTCAAAGATTTATAATTTTTTATTCCACCCAACTATTATACAATATCGATAACACAACTTGGCCTGAGCAACGAATGGACATTGTCTTACCATTAAGTAAATTAAAAATTATGTAATTTTATGTGTCATAAAAAATAGTGTATTTTTTAATGTTATTATAATATGTTTAGAAATGTTTAGAAATGTTCTTATGTTTAGAAATTAAGATTATGTAAGTTGTAAAGGTAGTCGAGAAGAACAAAGAGACGCAGTTCAGTAAGTTTTAAATGCTACAAATACTGTCCCCACCCCATGCAACGCCTTTAAAATAGTATTTAAGGGGTGGCGGACAAATATTTGTGTGTTCAGATTAGACAATATTCAAAACGCGTATACGCCGCGCCCGCTCTGTTTTTATATTGGTGTCGCTCTGTTCTTCTCGCCCTTGTGTTTGGTAATTTAAGATATATTGGTGAAAATTTGTTATTTTCACAATTATAACTTTGTGATTTTAATAAATAAAAGATTGTCTTCATTTGCGCGTTTTCGTCTTCCTAATAAGAAGTGTTCCAGTACCGTTAGTAGTAACAAATTGGTCCTTCGAGCCGGATCTGGAACACTATGGAAGCCAATCGAGCTCCTTCAGTGACCACCAGCACAAGTGGGAGTACGAGATCCAGGAAGGCGCTACTGGAGCAATCTGCATATCAAGTGAGGATGACCAGGCAGAGAGCAAGACTCGCAAAAGAAAGGGCGGATGCTGAAAATGCACGAGTGGCGGCAGAAGAAAAGGCATTGGATGCTGAAGAAGTCCATGTACAAAGGATGGTGGAAGTATCATCAAGAGCATCAGAAAAATCCGCCATGGATAGAGTATCGGAATGGGCGGATCAGTGTAGTGCATATGAAGAAATAATAGATTCTACGCCACCAGCTGAACACCATTTGCCGCCCTTGGAGCCGCAAGCCGTGCTGCCAGCGTTGGAACAGCCAAATATAATGCCGCCCTGGGGGTCACAATCCGTGATTCCGCCGCCGTTCGGGCCGCAAACTGCAATGCCGCCCTGTGGGCCGCATTCTGGGCTGCCGACGTTGGGAGAGCAATATGTTATGCCGCCCTGGGAGCCGCAATCCGTGATACCGCCGTCGTTGGAGCCGCAATCTGCAATGCTGCCCTGGGAGCCGCAATCCGTGATGCCGCCGTCGTTGGAGCCGCAACCTGCAATGCCGCCCTGTGGGCCGCAATCCGTGATGCCGCCACCGTTGGAGCCGCAAACTGCAATGCCGCCCCGTGGGCCGCTAACTGGGCTGCCGACGTCGGGACAGCAACCTGTAATGCCGCCCTGTGGGCCGCAATCCGTGATGCCGCCACCGTTGGAGCTGCAAACTGCAATGCCGCCCCGTGGGCCGCTAACTGGGCTGCCGACGTCGGGACAGCAACCTGTAATGCCGTCCCGTGGGCCGCTAACTGGGCTGCCAACGTCGGGACAACAACCTATAATGCCGTCCTGGGGGCCGCAATCCGTGATGCCGCCGCCGTTGGAGCCGCAAACTGCAATGCCGCCCCAGAGGCCGCTATCTGGGCTGCCGACGTCGGGACAACAACCTGTAATGCTGCCCTGGGGGCCGCGATCCGTGATGCCGCCGCAGCTGGGGCCGCAACTTCTGCAGCCACCAGCTGGGCAGACTTCGATGACGTCTTACCAACTTCCGGAGCAGTGTTGCTCACATCAGCCGACACATAACAATATGCAGTCATCACCCAATAATCAAGAGACTCGCATCAATGAACTCGCTGAATGTATAGGTAAGACATTGTCATATTATTCGCAGGGGCCAAGGTTATCGTCCGATTTACCGATATTTACCGGAAATCCAATGGAATGGATAGCGTTTAAGGGGATATTTAATAATACAACATCAATATATAAAATATCTAACGAAGAAAACTTATACCGTCTGCAAAAATCTTTGAAGGGGGAAGCTCGCGAAGCTGTTTCATCACTGCTGATGTCGCCGAGTAATATTCACGAAATAATAACAACTTTAGATAACATTTTCGGGAATACTGAGTATATCATAGAAAAAACAATATTTGAAATACGGAATTTACACAAATTAGAGGAAAATGCCGGATCTGATTCCATTATTAAATTTTCCTGTAAGGTAAAAAATTTAGTGGCCTTACTAAAATCGTTAAACAATATAGGACACCTATACAACCCGGAGTTATTATCTACGCTAATAAATAAATTACCTAATAGCCTAAAGGCGCTGTGGATAACAGATAAAGACAGGCGCAACTGCAACCAACCTATTATTTGTTATCTTTCGACGTGGTTGGAGCAAATAGTAATTAATTCAAAAAATTCCGGAATGAACGTATTTACTCGTCCAAGCAATAAGTTTAATAATAACCCTCACGGGTCACACGCATTCAATAAAAAAGACAACTATAAAAATAAATATAAAGTTGAGTCCGAGAGGGCACACGTGTACGCTATGAAGGAAATGAAGGAAAGAACATGCCACAACGCGTGTAAAGAAATTCATAAAATCTGGGAATGTACTAAATTTAAAAATTTATCCGTCGATCAACGATGGGACTTAGTAAAGGCAAACGACCTTTGCTTTAAGTGTCTAAATAAAGGACACTCATTAAAAAATTGCTTCTTCCTCAAAAGAAATCCCAATAATAAATATCATTTTTTACTAACAAAGAATGCCAACAAGGCGGGACGATCATCTACGGCGGAATCAAAACCCGCAAGCACTTCTCAAACAGATTCTGAACAAGTCACTAATACATGGGAGAATAACCGAGTACTCCTAAAAATAATACCGATAACATTAAGTGGGCCAAGGGGTAAAGTAAATATCGACGCTCTGCTCGATGATGGTTCCACCGTAACGTTGTTAGAAGCAGATGTAGCTGATGAAATCGGCCTAAAGGGTCCCATAAGTGACTTAGCATTACACGGAGTCAATCAAATGAATTCCACTGACTCGAACTCTATGTTAATTAACGTACAAATAAAAGGACGGGGAGAGAGAAAATTCTTCAACGCGAGTGCGAGGACGATATCGAAGCTAGAACTACCGGAGCAACTTGGAGTAACCAAAGCGTACATAGACAAATATCCACATTTAAAGAATGCTCCGTACATTAATAAAACCGTTAAACCGCGCATGTTGATAGGGCAAAATAACTGGGAACTTATAATCTCTAGGAAATTAATCCAAGGACCGCGAGAGTCGTTGTCTGTTTCTTATACACTGCTTGGATGGGTGGCGTTAGGACACGTGCCAAATTCGCAACGACTTACAGGGGAGATAAATTGTCATGTTACTGAACGACAAAACGCAGAGCTACACGAATTAATTAAAAGTAGTTTTCAGTTAGATAACTCGGAAATATCTCCTAGAATATGTAAAGACGATAAACGAGCGATTCATATATTAAACGAAACTACGCGACTGAAGGATAAACATTGGGAAACGGGATTATTATGGAAGGAGGAAAATAATTTTCTGCCCGATAATTTGCAAATGGCTAAAGATAGACTTTTTAATTTGGAAAAACGGATGGATAAAGATGAGAACTTCGCCAAGGCATACACGGAGAAAATAAATCATTATTTAAAACTAGGTTATGCGGAGAAAATTGATGCAAATTACTTTAAAGATTGTACTAACAAATGGTATTTACCACACTTTGCAGTTTATAATACAAATAAACCAGGGAAATTAAGACTGGTATTTGACGCAGCCGCTAAAACAAAGGGTGTATCCTTAAACGATAGACTTTTAACCGGTCCAGATCTTTACAATTCCTTGTTGGGTATTATATTTAAATTCAGACAGTATAAAATAGCCTTTACAGCTGATATTCAAGAAATGTTCCTTCAAATAAAAATATCACAGGACGATTTACCGTGTCAATTATTCTTGTGGAGAGGGATGGATAGAACGTGTATACCCTCCGTGTATGTTATGAAATCGATGGTTTTCGGTGCAAAATCATCCCCGTGCTCCGCACAGTATGTAAGAAACGTAAATGCGGAACGGTACGCCTCGATATATCCCGATGCTGTTCGGGCAGTTGGTAGCAAACACTATATGGACGACTACCTCGATAGCATCGATACAATTGAGGAGGCGAAGAAAATAACAAGAGATGTTTATTTTATTCATCAACAGGGTGGTTTTAACATAACTAGCTGGGCATCTAACGTTCCGGAAATATTAGAATTCATTCCAGAAGAAAATAGAACTCAGGGAATAGTAAACTTCGACGTTAATAGTACGCCAATGCAACGCACCTTGGGCTTACAATGGGATCCGAATTCGGATACACTCTCATTCGATATAAGTTTTAAAAAATTACCGGTTGAATTGATCACGGGAGGAACACGTCCGACTAAAAGAGAAATGTTGCAGGTAATAATGTCAGTGTTTGATCCCCCGGGATTTCTAGCCCCGTTGACAATAAAATCTAAAATCCTCTTACAAAACGTTTGGAGATCGGGAACAAATTGGGATTCAAAGTTAAATGATCGTAATTTTAAAGAATGGACACAGTGGCTACAAGATTTAGAGGCCGTAAAGTTAGTAAAAATCCCGCGTCATTATGAATTATATATAGACCAAATAGAAGAAAGGCAATTACATATTTTTTGCGACGCAAGTGAGAAGGCGATGTGTTGCGTCGCTTACAATCGGTCGCGGGATAAAAATGGAAATGTTTTCGTCAACTTTATTGCTAGTAAGACTCGAGTAGCTCCTATTAAACCAATTTCTGTTCCGCGATTAGAATTGCAAGCCGCCCTATTAGGGAGTAGATTGTGTAAAGCGATAACAGACGAGCACACAGTAAAATTTAACTCTAAACATTTCTGGACAGATTCAAAAACCGTGATGTGCTGGTTAAAATCTGATTCGAGAAACTTCAAACCCTTTGTGGCACATCGTCTAGGTGAGATAGACGAACTAGTCGGATCCGACGCATGGCGCTGGATTCCGACTAAGTTAAACGTAGCGGACGAAGCGACGCGAGACAATTCTACATTAGACCTATCTTTGCACGGCAAATGGTTAGCAGGACCTACTTTCCTGAAGGAGC